>NC_140165.1:301127091-301284591 GCF_963971535.1 Notolepis coatsorum | reverse complement strand
TATTAAATTTTCTGATGTTCTCTCCCAAAAAAACAAAAAAAAACACTCTTCTTCTTCTTCTTTTTAGAATGTATTTATTTATGTATTTATTACATTTTCCGATGTTCTCTCCCAAAGCTATGCAGCTTTAATCAAAACTGAACAAGAAGGTATTTGAGAAAACAAAGGAGCCAGTTATGTCACATTGTCCTGGAGGATGTTCTCTTTTTCTTTTTCACACAAGCTAGCATGGCTCTCTGAGCAAGACACCGGCACTGCCAGGGTTAAGGGTTGGAAAGTGCTTTGTGTCCTCATTCATGCTCATTCATTCAATCATTCATTCATAGCTCCTCATGCACAAAACTAAGTATAATCCTAAACTATAGAGTAAAGTCGTCAGGGACCCTGATGTAAACAAGACGAAAGTCTTTCTCTGGTCTGCATCCCCTTAACAATTGTGTGTATTGAGCTGTACCGTATTGTACCCATTCTGCAATCTGTTAATAAAGTTTTCAATCAATCAATCAATCAATCAATCAGTCAAAGTAATACAACAAATCAGTTTCCCTCTTCCCACCGCTGCACGATAACTATCAACACCTAAGGTTTCTTTTTATTTATCTTATTTATTTCTGATTCAGAGGGTCATAAACTCTTGACAATGAGCATCGTTTGAAGGCAAATGTATGTAATTACTCCTCCTTTCTCTGCCTGAGGGAGTCAAGCTCACAAGGATGAATAAGGAAAATAATTAGGGTCTTTTTCAGTCCATTAACTCATTCAACGCCATAGCCACGCCCCATCTCTGCTCTCTAGCGCCAGCTTTCCATTGCCTATTTTCACGACATTTCACGACCTTTGCGGATCTATTGTATATTCTATATTATAGCTATGGAGAAAATAGTCGGGCTCATTTGACAGACACTATTTGTAGTCCAATATGTAAAAAAGAGTAAATTTTTTCATGTATACGTTCGCGTGTTATCCCGTGGTGAATATTGTATAGTTTCAGAGTGATCCGGGCTAATTCCTGGAAGCTGAGTTATGGAGCGATTTTGCGAAAGTCGTTCGCATTGCTCGTCTGGACCGGATATTATTTCCAAATCAAAGGTATGTAATAGGTATTATGTTTCATCATGAAGGCATCAAAGGGGGGGGGGTTGTTTTGTGACGCTCTGATTGTCAGCAACGGCATACGTTTTGAATACTACATACGTTGATCATTGCGATCGATGTGAAATCATTGTAGGATCAAAGTAGGATTGATGTCATATAGTCCTTACCTTGGCTAGGAGTTATTCCAAAATGAATATTCCAATTGTCTGATCGCGATTTCCAGTATTGATGTCCATCGGGTCCCTGACATGAAATGGCACAAAATATGCATCAAGTGTGCTAGACGCGTTCCAAGGTGCTCGAATGAAGCGTTTCACTTGCCTGGGTTCAAATTCTCCGCCCGGACCATATAAAATGTAACACACAGTGTGAAATAAGCTTTCAATGGGTAGGCGATACTGCCACCTAGCAGGATTCAGCCGGCATTGCACTCTCGGGGGCTCAGAATGAGTTCCAATGATAACACGAGGTCTGTGAGAGTGTATAGAATATTAAAATCGAGTATAGTATACTCGTTATTGGCGGTTAACCGCTGGCGGCCAATAACGAGTATACTCGTGATTGGCGCAGAAAGTGTTAAGAAGTGTCTTTTTTCCTTGTATATTAGCCTAGCTTAGCACAATGAATGGAAGCGGACATGACCGGTTAGCCTAGGCATTGTCCAAGTAACACCTCTCCCGAAGGCTTCCATTCATTTTGCTAAGCTAGGCTAACATGCAGCCAGATAGCTTTCTACTGAACGCACAGAGAGGAAACTGGTATCTATCTTCGTGTCTCTCTCTGGAGAAGACGATAAGCTAATTTGCCAAAATGTTGGCGTGTTCCTTTAAGGTACTATGTACTGTACATAGTATATATTGCGTTTTATGTACTTTACGGTACATCTGTATGTAATGTATTAGGTATTATGTATTATGTACTTTACATCTGTATGTATTAGGTCTTATCTTTTGTGCACTTTACATCAGTATGTATTAGGTAGTATGTACTTTACATCTGTATGTATTATGTATTATGTATTTATGTACTTTACATATGTATGTATTAGGTATTATGTACTTTACATCTATATGTATTATGTATTAAGTATTTATGTAATTTACAGCTGTATGTGTGTTAAACTATGGAATTCCAGACCTGTTTCTGCTGACTCCCCACTTAACAAAAGCACTGTTCTGTTTTCATTAGCTCAGGTCTCAGGGCTTGAATGGAGTCTTTTCTGGTCCCGTGCAGAAGAAAAGTGGAAGAGCCCCCTGGTACAGAGGAATCCTGACAGATTGATGCTGCCATGCTGATGCTGTCACAAGCTCGGCGTTGAAGAGGTTAATGATTTATGGAGAATAGTGGGATGCCCGGAGAGGGACCCGGGTTAATGTTCACCCTTCTCACCGGGCCTCCTCTGGGGTCCGTACCCACAGCCACCCCTAGCTCTGTCATCCAGGGAGCGACACGACTGACTCGGCTTGGCCTCTGGCTAAACCCAGCGCGCCCAGCAGGGAGGGAAACCCACGCTCTGCTCTCAAAGGCTTCTGAATGGACCCTTAAGACCGGGGACAGAGAGAGACAGAAAGACTGATGATGAGAGCCGAACGCCGGGAGTATCAATGGCCGATCGATAGCGGCGGGAATATTCAAAACAGTTTTCATGGAGTCAGACTGTAGCAAAACTGAAGGAGAACTGCATTAAAGTGTGTAACGTCTGAACAGGGCCGCGGGATGACCTGAGAATTTAGAAGTTACGTTTACACTTACCACCCGTCCCGCTCTGCCGCTAACCGTCGCAACATTGATTGAATTGATTGCAAACCTTTATTTATCCCTGTAGGGAGATTCAGGTGTCCATCACAGCATCAACAGCAATTAATACATGTTAAAAACAAAGACAGACATAATAAATAGAGCTAAAATAGAGCTAGAGCTAAAATAGAGCTAAATAGTATATTTCAGGTTTTTGTTATAGTCCACATATCAGATGACCTAGTCCGCAGCAGTTAGCCCATCCTGGCCCTGCCTGGTTGTGGAGCTTGCTAGCTACCGGCACAAAGGACTGCCCGAAGCGCTTTGTGGTGTGTGATGGGGGGGGGGGGTTGAGTCTGTGGCTAAACGTGCATTGAATGACGAAAGTGATGAGACATATCCTCATCCCAGTAGCTTATATGAAATAACAGCATAGATAAAATGGTGGTGGTCTCCTCCTGGCTGCCGTTCTGAGAACCTAGAACAGTAGCATTGCTCCCTCTGTTGTGGACTTTGAGGAATGTTTCCGTTGAATAGACTGAGGATATTGAAAGTGTTGAGGGCAAACCAGGTGATGGATAGCGGAGTAGTGGCCTGTCATCCGATGTCTTGCGCTGCTGCCCTCATCAAGCTGTAAATCTTTCACAACAGCAGCCATTAAAACAATGGACGCTGGGCCCGGCCTTGTTGCTCTAGCTTGTCACTGGTGTGACAATGAAGATGCCGCGGCTGAATCACTTTATGCGTCAGGTCACACAATGTCCTAAATACCTCAATCTGCCCAGTAAAAATGTTTAACAAATCATTTGGGGGGGGGGGGGGGGGGGGGGGGGGGGGTAACAGGTGGCATGAAATACAATGAGCAATAAAAGTAGAAATGTATTTAAAGGGCACTTTGATTTGAAAATGACGCTGATTTATTTGGCACTCGGTCTCACACATATCCTATTCTGAATTGTACTGTCTTGCATAAATGCATTTGGTTTGTAAGATACTGACTGTTAACGTGTTCGAGAGTGAATCCTTGTGTTTCAAGTTTCACGTTTTGTTTTTATTTGTCACATGTACATTATAGTGAAAGGCTTGGTTCTGTATATGAGCCCCCCCTGATGTTGTGCTTCGTAAAACAGCAAACAGTGTTGCGTTAACTACAGCTCAAAGAAATGATCTAGATCAAAATAGTGTAGTTTTTTTTTTTTTTTTACTAGACATCACTCAGGTGTATTATTGATGCTCTCATTGATACTATGTTTGTTTCTGAAGTGTGTGTGTATGTGTATGTGTGTGTGTGTGTGTGTGTGTGTGTGTGTGTGTGTGTGTGTGTGTGTGTGTGTGTGTGTGTGTGTGTGTGTGTGTGTGTGTGTGTGTGTGTGTGTGTGTGTGTGTGTGTGTGTGTGTGTGTGCGCGTGCATGTGTGCGTGCGTGCGTGTGTGCGTGTGTGTGTGTGTGTGTGTGTGTGTGTGTGTGTGTGTGTGTGTGTGTGTGTGTGTGTGTGTGTGTGTGTGTGAGATATATAGAGAGAGCGGGGGGGCTTTGGTAGACTATTGCATTGGTCCATTCATTGAAGATGAACGCAATGCGACATCCTTTACTAGGCTCACCCACCAACAGTGCAGGTGCTGAACTGCTGATCCGAATGTATAGGTAAAAACCATATTATGCGTTTTCATCAATAAATAAATAAATGGCCAAAAAGAATTCTCTTGCACGCTCGCATTCACTGGGGGCCTACAAATACATTCTTTCATGGGGCCCAGATTCTACAGCTACGCCCCTGAGTGTAAGTGTAAGTATTTGGGAGGATAATGTTGTGGCTGATGGTTGTTAACACAGCAGGAGACGATATTTCCAATTTCAACAGGCAATTTGTTTAATGAAAGAAAGTTTTAACAGCAGAGCTATGGATCGAGCAGACGGTCACCACAGCTTGAACAAAAAACACTCTAACTCCTCAACCCCTGTGCTTGTCAGATAAATCCCTTCTCAGCCCTGCCCCCCCATGACAGATATGATGACGTGACATATTATATCCGATATGACATGACGTACATTAAGATGACACATAGATTTAACATCGAAGAGAGATAAAGACATTAAGATGACACATAGATTTAACATCGAAGAGAGATAAAAACATTAAGAACATCGAAGAGAGATAAAGACATTAAGAAGAACATAGATTTAACATCGAAGAGAGATGTGATTGAGTGAGATGTGTGTGTGTATATGTGTGTGTGTGAAAGAGAGAGTCAAGATTAAAATGAGTGTGTGTGTATGTGACTGAGTGAGATGTGTGTGTGTGAAAGAGAAATGAGTGTGTGTGTATGTGACTGAGTGAGATGTGTGTGTGTGAAAGAGAGAACAAGATGTCACAAGATTAAAAGGACAAGATGTGATGTACAAGATTAAAAGCACAAGATGTGATGTACTGAAATGTCTATCTGTCTATCTTAAAGTTGTTTTAAGAACATCAGCCGGACCGTCGCCCTAGTGTCTTTCAGTACTGCTAGTTGACCTATATTAAACTAGTTCACTCCATATACACATTTTCCACAACAATAACATTAGCGAAATATACACTGCAGTCCGTAGGTCTGGGGAGATTGTTTTCTGTGTTGTTGTTTTGGTTCTGTAGGCCCGGCCGGCATTGAACAGTGACTATGGGGTGAGGTTAAAGTGCAGACTTCCAGCTTTAAACCTGCACTATGCAACCTTTTCATTAAAGAAATACAGCTTCTTCAGCAAGCTAAATCATGGAGTTGGGCCGAACAAGAGAAACCCCTCCCAACAGCAATGCATGAAACAAGAGAAACCCCTCCCAACAGCAATGCATGAAACACAGCGAAAATTGCCCCATACATCTCTTCTGGTTGGTCATGACCAGTACGCGGAATCCATAAAAGGCTATGATCCCATTTCTAGAGCATAAAATGTGAACGGTGCCTGAAGTTGAAGAAAGGTTGCTTTTTTTTGTGCTGTTTTATTTTATTCGCCATGTTATGTTTTATTGGCTGCAGGGTAAATGTATTTGTAAGGCCCGACAAAACACGTTAATGTCCCCATGGGCCGCCAGACACGTCTTCTTTAAACAAGTCAAGAAGAAACATCACAATGAATCAAGAACAAAAACACCATGAAGTCCAAAACATAAATAAAATAAATGAATGCAACACTCCCAGACATACCCCACAAGAAGGTAAGGAAAAACGTTTTAAAGAAAAAAAATGCACCACAGGCAATGTGGAGGAGAGAAACCTTAGAAGGGCCGTTCAAGGGGGGTTCTCCCTTCTTAGAGGTCGGTGATAGTAGTGTTCCAATAAAACAGGCGAAACAGTTGGTAAGTACCAATCTTCCATAACACAGCTTTAATTTAAGGGTGTTTACATTCATATGGGTCAACTTTATTCATATAGTCCACCCATTTTAGGGGACCAAATGTAATTTAATGAAGTCATCCTATTTCATATTTGGTTGCAAATCCTTTGAGATCAATTGACTGCCTGAAGGTTGTGACCCTTAACACTTTGGTTGCCAACAACGAGATTTCTCGTCCTAACTCGCCATGCGCTGTGTGCCAATAATGAGTTTTCTCGTTATTTAATCGTTATTTATTTTATTAGCGATATCCATTCATTTTTCATCCATCCAGCCTGACGTTATCATTGGGAATGGCTCTGAGCTCGAAAAGGGCAAATACCGCCCCCTATCGTCTCCCGGATGGTATTGCACATCATTGGATTGGAGTCGATGGGACTTGCATCAGAAAAAAGAACTCCGGTCCACATTTTACTTCTGGGGCATGCAACCTGATACTACTAGTGCATTCATTGAGGGGACTGGAAGCAGCGTCAATTATCTGTTTCAGAGTATAACGTTGGATCAATAAACGCGATCGATATTTGGAATTGGATTCATCTTTTTGCAGAACATCTGATCTGAGGTAAGGACTCTATGTTACCAGTTTTGGGTTAATCAGAGTTTTCTTTCACAGCGTTCACAACGTGTGTGTGTGTGTGTGTGTGTGTGTGTGTGTGTGTGTGTGTGTGTGTGTGTGTGTGTGTGTGTGTGTGTGTGTGTGTCTGTGTGTGTGTGTGTGTGGCGTTAGGCGCTGAGTGCGGCACGAATAAATTATTTTTCAGCCCGCTTTTGTATCGTGCATAAGGACACTAATACTCTCGATAATCTAGCGTTTATTTGAAAACGATTCATAAATCAGCCGGAAAATGACAACGTGTTTTGTATATTCCAGTAAATGGCTATTATCGCGGAATCTTTTTTTCTTTCTAGAAATCTCCAAAACTATACTTGTATTCAAAACGGTATAAAACGGAAATGTACTGATGAAAAAACAATCCGTTTCGTACATGTTGAGTGCAAGCAAGTCATTGATAAGCGACGGGTGTATTAGACCCATAGCCATAATTTAAGATATAGTTTAATTGCTCGCAAATGTGCTCGTCCTCCCATTGATTAACGTGCTGGCATCCAAGCGATAATTCGTCATATCCGGCCGGCACACAATGTGTTAAAGGAACACGCCAACATTTTGGGAAATTAGCTTACCGTCTTCTCCAGAGAGAGAAGATAGATACCAGTTTCCTCTCTGTGCGTTCAGTAGAAATATATCTGACTGCAGCCTAGCTTAGCACAATGAATGGAAGCGGACAGTGCCGGTTAGCCTAGGCATTGTCCAACTAACACCTTTCCCGAAGGCTAACCAGCACTGTCCGCTTCCATTCATTGTGCTAAGCTAGGCTAACGTGCAGCCAGATAGCTTTCTACTGAACGCACAGAGAGGAAACTGGTATCTATCTTCTTCTCTCTCTCTGGAGAAGACGATACGCTAATTTCCCAAAATGTTGGCGTGTGGTCATTCATGAAATTATTTTGTCTTTCATTTACATTTACATTTAGTCATTTAGCTGACGCTTTTATCCAAAGCAAGTCAGCAGGACTTGGGTCTGATGTGTCAAGGCTAAGCTGACTTCTGAGTGTTATTTAGTCCAGTCCCTGTGGGTTAAACAAATATATAAATCATCACCCTCCGGTCACTATAAGTTAGAGTGGCTATACTATACACTGTAAAAAAGAAGACTGTAAAAAAACAGTAAATGTCTGGCAGCAACGGTTTCCAAATACAAATTACAGTAAAATAAAATACATTTACAGATTACAACCTTTAATGGTTAATATTTTGATAAAAAGTAATTTACTGCATTTTTATGGCATTTACACTTAAAAGTAGAAAAACAAAAGTAATCTGCAAAATAATACAGTGAATTTCCTGTTTTTTTCTTTTTTCTTTTACAGTGCTACCTATGCTGTAAGAACTTTGAACTCTGTTGCTTATACTCAATTTATACCTATACACTGTAATCATAGTGATCATAATAATCATGGCTGCCTACCTCATACTATAGTCTACCCATATAACTCTGTATATAATATATTTATAATTACCACATATATATATATATATATATATATATATATATATATATATATATATATATATATATATATATCCATATCTGTCTGAATATACCTGCATATAATCCTTCTATATACCTACTTATACACTATGTAGATCTGTATGATAGCAGGTGATGCTGTATATATATTTGTTCTTCCACATCTGTCTGTATATAATTGCATATAATCCTTTTTGCATATCTGTGGATACTATATCTATATATCTGTACATATCCCTTACCTATACTCTTACTGGTTAGACTGCTGGTCAGTATGACTACCATAGTGTATTTATACCTGTATCACAGTTCATATTAATACTACAACTCTGTACATACATCTGATTGGCACTATGCTCAGTGGTACTATAGTTTATATATATTATACCCCGTTTAATCACCTGTACATTGTATATTGCTGTGGCACTTTACTGTTACATTTGCACTCTGTTTGGATGCCAAACATATTTTTGTTGTACTGTATGTGTGCTGTATAATGACAATACATTTTAATCTAATCAAATCTAATCGAATCTAATCTAATCTAATCTAAATTACATTCAAAATGAGATGACATTTCACTGACTATTCGCTGTCTAATTCCTCCATTGATTTCCATAGTCAAATTTGACACAAAAAAGTCACTGAAATTGCACCTCCATAACATTATTTGTGGCCCTCCAAAATGGTTCCAGAGAGAACCATTCTATTTGTTATATTTTGATGCAATTTAACCATTAAAAAAATAACTATGACATGGCACAGACACAGTGACGTTAAACCCAAGACACTGTTATTCAACGTATAGTTACATTTATTAAATGATCAATGTCCAGTCGCATTATTTGGCCCAAGATATTATTCTTGTCTCTTAGAACCTGCAGCAGCTGCCCTAGCCATAGTTAGTGACCTCAAGAGCTGAGAGAACAAGGATAGCACAACAGAAAGAATAACAACAGCGACATCTTGTGGAAATGAAAGTGCATTACAGTAACCCAAGTAATCCGGAAGAGTCACCTCAGCGTCACTGCCGACGACATCGCTCTGTAGTGACTGAATGCTGATATCAAGATGGCGCTACGGCCAGGATCTGGGGGAGGTAGCAGGTACTTTAGCTTTTTTAAATTTAAATATGTCCGAAAATAATCGTTTGTGTTCATCAAATACATGGCTACTAGTATGTCCCGGTCCACTGTGTGCGCCCAGGATGGACTAAGACTAAAGAGAGAGAAGTGAGGGCTGCTTTGTTGTCGAGGCAGGGTGATGAGATGGCTGGCTGTCAGGTGTCAAAGCTAGCATTAGAGCTAGCTAGCTAGTACCAGGGCCAAGGCACCTAATACACTAGGCTAGATGTGGCTGGACTTCTGTTTCTGGTGGCTTGCAAGACAGCTTTCTTGTTCAAATGGTCATCAATTTGCAACTAACCAGCTACATCAGAATCAGAATGACAACCACGTATTATTATTATTGTAGGTAGCCAGCTGCCCTAATAGCTGTTATATCTGACATGACAATTGCTGGGGAGTGTCAGTCAGCTATCTTAGCTAGTATTGCTAATAAATAACTAATAATACGAATCAGCAGCACCGACCTGAATGCTTGGTGGTGTTAATAGCTAGGTCATCTTGCTACCTACCCCTTCCCACCCATTGCCATTTAGTATAACAACCTTATCAACCGTGTGTTGATGTGATGGGAATAATAGTGGCTCCTTTGGAAGGTATTATAACCGTTAGTATATATTAGTAGTGGCTTTACTACTTTAATTATTATTATTTTTAAATTATTATTATTATTATGAGGATGGGACCCTTTCAGAATCTGCTCTTTAAGCACAAAGGGTATTTTCTTCTCCTGGTTTGGTCTTGTGCTTCTCTCCAAACCACCAGGAAACCTATCTTGTCAGTGTGTATGACCTCCTCTGTTCCCAGTCTCTATTGTTCAGTAGAAATACTCTGCATTCCTGGCCTGGTTTGAGTGAATTAGCTCAATATATTTACGTCACCTCTTTTTTGTATACCAGAAATGGAAGTTTCGTGGTTCTGTTATGTTTTTTTTAATAGCAGTGGTTAGTTATTGGGCTAGTTTGATGTTTCGCTCCTTCTCGTTTGATCTCAGAGTGTTCCAGGGCTGTTGTATTACGGCCGTTACTTTATTATGATAAAAGCACTGGATTATTGGCACTATAGACGAGGCTACATGTTTGTGTTTGTGAGAAAATTGACCTAAATATGTTGCTGGTGTTATTCCTCATTTTCTCCCGCAGTTGTTGTAGCAATCTTCTCTCTGACTGTGGTGCAGGCCGGGGCGCTGTCATTCCAGGACAAATAGAATAATAAACAGCGTGGGTTCATTCATCTCCACCTCATGTGGACGGTTTTGACAGAGTTGTACATATTTCTGGGATTCTTTGAGCCTGCTCAACAAGCCTGTTGATGTTGCTAAAGCAGCCAGGGGCCACAGAGGAGATGAAAAGTCCAGCCTCATGACTCTTTCATCAGCCGGGGCCACCGCACGGCCCGAGACCTCTGAATAATGGATGCATGTTTGGCTACAAAACCTCTCGACCCACCAGGTGCTACTGATCCTGAAACTGAAGAACCTCGAGATTATAGATTAGACTTGTCTTGTTGTCGTGTGTGAAATAAGCAAATCATTAGCCTGTAAGACGAGGTGTGTGTTGGAAAATACTAGCTTAACTCTATACGACGTATAGGACTCCATATGCAATGTGACTCTTAAGCCTATGCGTTGACCTTTTTTCTGGCCATCCTCAGTAAATATGATCAAACTCCTCTGACCTCATCTGGTCTCGTCTGATCTTTCCAAAGACCCAAGAGACGGGACAGTAATATATCTATTTGTGGAAAAGGCTCCCTCTTGTCTAGTATATATTACACTCTTATACTAAACATGTAAAGGTAGGTACAGAGTACTGACATTTGGTACCGATTAATCCAGCATGAATCGGTACTCGGTAGTACCGATGTTTTGGTCGATACCCTAGTGATATATCAATATGGATTCAATACTAAACTGGACAAAACATCCTCAGTTCTGCTGAGTCCCTTCCTTGTTCTTAACGTTATTAACTTCCAAGCTTTTCGTTGTAGACGGTGCCTTGCGAGTCTGTAGTGCGGGGGGCATATAGGCTGGGCCTGGTGGTGACGTGATGCAAGTCAGGGATAACTAGAGACAGTAAACTAGTGTCAGGCCAGAGTGAAAAGCCAGAAGATGGAGCAGGATTCTGCAACGTACAAAAGAAGTCCTCTAGGCCTCTTCTGTGCCTTGCGATGGGATGAAGGGCTTCTGTACATGGTGGGCAGAAATCTGTAGTGCTTTGTGCTGTGACAGCCTGGTCTTGGAATCTGCACTAGGGAGGGGGTGGGTGGGCGATATAGCCTTAAAATAATAACATGATATCTCAGGGTAATTTGCGTTACTATTTATAAAAAGGAAATACTGAACAATGTTTTATTGGCGATTGCAGCAGTATTTATTTGTGCAAAATAATAGTAACATAACATATAACATATAAGTCAACATATAAACATAAAAGTATAATAGTGTTTTCCTTGGACTCTTCAGTGAAAGTATAAATAACTCCATTGTTTAATATTTTAGTTTAAAGGAACACGCCAACATTTTGGTAAATTCGCTTTACCGTCTTCTCCAGAGAGAGACAAGAAGATGGATACCAGTTTCCTCTCTGTGCGTTCAGTAGAAAGCTATCTGGCTGCATGTTAGCCTAGCTTAGCACAATGAATGGAGGCGGACATGTACGGGTAGCCTACGCATTGTCCAACTAACACCTCTCCCAAATGTCCGCTTCCATTCATTGTGCTAAGCTAGGCTAAGCAACAATATAGCAGCCCACTTTGTGCTGTTGTTCTTCCCAACCGGCTCTATTCCACGATCTGTATCGCAAAATGGATGTAATTTCCAAAACAAAGATTCAAATCTAGGCCCAGATGTCTCAAAACAAGAGCATCAGAAAAAATATCACATTTTCTCACGGTAATCCTTCAGGAATTGTGTTGTTGTAGCCTATTTAGGTTCCCAAGCTGTTACACAGACAGCTATTGTTTTGGAGGAGGGTCACATTATAGACTTACGGTCCTATACATTCATATTATACTATACTGTACAAAAAGAGACCACGGTACCTTTTCAGCCATGTCAAAGGACCATAATAATAATAATAATAATAATAATAATAATAATAATAATAATAATAATACAATAATAATAATAAACCTTATTTGTAGCACCTTGCATACAAGAATTGCAGCTCAAAGTGCTTCACAGCAGTAAGAAATACATAAAATGAGCACATAATTGGAGCAATGCATAAGGTGCAGACATACATTTTGGCATAAAATGGACAGCAGCAAATTAGACAAAGTCAAGATAAGCAAGGCATAGAACATTAATTAAATCACACAATTTTTCATATTAGGATCTAACATCTTAATAGGCCTCAAACGTTTTACGGTTTCATTGTCACTGTTACACATAAAATAGACATGTACGCTCATTACGCTGACATCTTAGTCACAAACGACAGGTGACTGTAATCAAAATAGGTGGTTATTATTATTAAATGACAACCATGGCCCATGGAGCTGTGACCCTGCGCCATATTGTAGGGCAGAAAAAGGTCAAGAGAATACTATGTCTTCTGTGGGGACCCACTAGAAACAAGTCCGATGCTGTACTTTCTATAGGCCTACTGTATCATGTACAATCAGGCTAATTCCTTAGCTTGAGAGTTAATGTCATAGATTGGACAAAAGGAGACCTAAATAGAATAGGCTAATGCTAACAAAAAGCCAAGTATAGGTGTATTTTCAACACAATACATCTGCCTGAATCAATTTATTTGGACTACCTCCCCCTCCCCCTCCCCCGTGCTGCGATGACCACTGAATTTCCCCTAAGGGGATTAATAAAGGAACATCTTATCTTATCAGCTGAACTTAAAGTGCCAATCTTGAAGATCTCCCTTTCACGGTCTCATCAGAAAACGAAAATAAAGTACTAATCGACCACAGGAAAACAGACATAATATACGTTATGTTTCCACGAGTAATACTAAGAGGCTATATTTACATTAAGTAGCCCAATGTAATGACATTTTGCATCAGCAAAAGTCCAAACAAAAGCTGCAAACTGGAGTCAATCATTGCAGTTGCGAACGCCGCATGCTCTCATCACTACACGAACCCACCCGCCCACCCTGATACACACACAGCAATACTATGATTAAAATGTTTTATAATATACTGTATAACAGAACATACATTATGTAGCTTTTTCCCTGTGTTCGATTAGTACTTTGTTTACTTTACGTATTCTAAGCAAGATCTTTTCCCGGGAATGTCACCACAGACACCCAGTTCATAATACTTGGTAAGTAATGCTGCACAGGCAGGGGCTTCCATCAGTGGGCCAGAGGCTCATTCACCACTGTGTTACCTCATTCAGTGATGGATAGTGACTTAACACTTTAACAACATCATTAATACAATTTACATTCACATTAAGGACAGATCATGCACGCACGCACGCACGCACACGCACACACACACACACACTAATGATAATACTATCATGATCATCATACATAGTGCATATTATTGGGTATTTTAAATAGGATCAAATAAGTTGCCTTGACATTTTATTGAGATCATTTGAAATATTGCATTATTTGCATACTATCCTGGTCCAGGAGTGCCTTCATCTAGGCCAAGTCTATGTGGAGTAATTATCCTTAGCCTAAAAAGAGCTAGCTATATAGCTCCTGCATTATTACTGATATTTTAGCAGCATGTGGTCCTAAGAATATTAATGTCACATATAAGAATGAAAAAGGAGCGCATGTGAAACTTGAGAGTATCACATTCACAGTCACACTGATTCCAAGTGATTTGGATTGACTTGTGTGAACATTTTCAAAACAGACTCAGGGCTGGGCGATATGACCCAAATACTGTATATCACATTATCTTCCTTAGTATGTGACGGTATAGTTTTCCAGTGCAAATTACATTATGATATGACTTTTTTTTTTTTTTTTCTTTTTACATCTTTATCTTGTAATACAATTGTCCTGGTCCTATTTCATAATTTCAAAATATTTTTTTTAACTTTTTGTAAAGAAATGTGTACATTTGTACATATATATATACGCCTATTAGGGATGTCCGATATTATCGGCCGACCGATATTATCGGCCGATATCGGCAGTAAAATATGATATCGGAAAATATCGGTATCGGTTTAAAAAAAGAAAAAAACAATAACAATATTTGTTATATATATATCCAGTGAAATTATTAGTTACCTGAAATTATTCCGTTTTTTGGGGTGGGAAACCCTGCATATATCGGTATCGGTTGATATCGGTATCGGAAATTAAGAGTTGGACAATATCGGAATATCGGTATCGGTAAAAAAGCCAATATCGAGCATCCCTAACGCCTATATATATTAGTGCTGTCAGGCGATTAAAAAAAGTAATCTAATTAATTACAGGATTTGTAATTAATTAATCTAATTAATCGCATTTTAATCACATAACCATTTTAGGCCTGATATTCTATAATCATATTTCAAATTGCATGTGTCCGGATGGCAGAATTCAGTACTGTATCTACAAAACCTTCTGTTTAATCATCTGCCCTTTATTCATTTGCTTAGATTTTTCAGGTCTGGTCAATTTTAGCATTGTGTTATTCACAGTAAAACAAAAAATTTATTGATATTCTCATTTGGTTCATTACAATTTACTCAAGCCTAGTAACAGAGTCAGACACAGTATTTCTGACACTGGGAATACATTCCCTGAGATCCATAGATGTCCCTAGAATCAGATACCAAGAACATGCAAATGGACCATTTAAAAAAAAAAGTTTGTAAATGTTTATTCTACGTTCTTATGGAATGAATGAGATAAAGAAAAGAAAGAAAAAAATGTAATTAATTTTAATTTTCATAACGTGATAATTTGCTGTGTAATTAATTAATTAATCTAATTAACGCGATAAACTGACAGCCCTAATATATATATATATATGACCTTTGCATGGATCCATGACTGTATACCTTCATATTCGGTATACCTCCCAGCCCAACCTCCAGACCATTACTAGAACCACTCTTTAAGATTTTAGAGTAGATATTTATTTTATTGTGCTAAGTAGGGCTGAACGATTAATCGATTTGAAATCGAAATCGCAAAAAAAAAAGAATCTCACATTTTTTATTTCTTTAACCAGGAAGTCCCATTGAGATACAAGATCGGTTTGGGAGAGGGAGGTAAGGCGGTTTAGATTGTGTGTTGTGAAGTTTAGACTTCAGAGAGGGAGAGTAAAGTACAGAAAAAAAGGTACCGTTGGGTACCGGTATCGATTCCCAGGTAAAAAGAAAAAATGTCAGGCTCTGTGTCCCAAACAGACCCATTGTGTAGGCCAGATGCAAGCCGCATTTTACAATAAACCTCTGTGGGGCTGCTTAAAAATAATAATTATTATAATCGCAAATTTAATCGCAATCGCAATATCTGTCAGAAAAATCGCAATTAGATTATTTCCCAAAATCGTGCAGCCCTAGTGCTAAGCTAGGCTAACATGCAGCCAGATGGCTTTCTACTGAACGCACAGAGAGGAAACTGGCATCTATCTTATTGTCTCTCTCTTGAGAAGATTATAAGCTAATTTCTCAAAATGTTGGTGTGTTCTTTTAACTAAAACCTTATTCACAACAATCATTCAGACATGACGACGCCGTCATCTCGTTTTGTAAAAAATATAAAGAACGTTGCAGCCTTGTTCCAGTGCCCCTTGCAAGGATCATTGCTTGTGGCCCAACAAGGCTGCAGAGAGCAACGCAAAGAATGAAAAGGCGTGACTTCTGGAGGCTCAGGAGGTTCACGTGCGATGTTCCTTGGACAGAGTACAGACCCTGCTTTCCACGGCGGTGATGGTCCCCATCTGTAGCCATCACCTTTCTTGAAGCAGGCAGATTATTGATTGGCAGCTAGAAATAGTTTCGAACAGGGAAAGCTATTCCTGTCGAGCACTTTCAGCTGTCACATTTATTAAAAAGAAAAAAAAAGAAAAATATAAAGAAATAATATAATTTGCAAATACATAGCCTTGTGTTTGCCTTATCCGGTATGTTGTTTACTTTTGGATTATAATTTGGTTACGATTACTGCAGTGCACACCTACAGTAGCTGTCAAATCAGTCATCCATTCAGCAACAACACAGACTTCAGACTTGGATGGCTGGTCCCCAGGTCCCACAGCTGCAGCCAGTGCTGATCTCTCTCTGCGTGTGTTAATCTGCCACCGCTAATCCGCGGCTGTTTATTGGTCGTGACATGGTTAGGCAGTGGCTGCTGTTGTAAATCTTCTGGCAGATGTGATGCAGAACCGCTCCAAGTCGTGCTTCACTGCAGAAAAAAACAATCACAACAACAATTGTTGTTGTTGTTATTTTGTTATTTTGTTCACTCACCTCCGCTGTGACCTGATGATCAGTGATGACTGGTGTAACGATGCGACCTCACAACGATAAAATTTCGATTATGATTATTCAGGCAACGATTCAATGCATCATGAAATCTCTTCATTTGACCACGATTTGATCCGATACATTTTCAATCAGTTAATTCCCCAAACATTTTTGAATACACAAATGTGGCTGGGGGAACTGATTCACTCAGCATGAATGCACTATAGGTCAATAAAAACAATACACACACAAAAAAAAAACATAAATATTTTTTCCCCCGATTAATTTAGATTATAATCGTTCTAACATTTTCAAATCGATGCAGTTGAATCTAGGGCTGACCTTCGAATTTATTTTTGGCAATTGAAGCTTCGGGGCCGAGCTTCGATTTTAATTCGAAGCTTCGAATTTTTTTTTTTATATACATTTCTTTTATTTTTATTTTTATCTTATGTTGTGGGACTTGTACAGCACTTTGGTAAACTTTGTTGTTTTTAAATGTGCTCTATAAATAAAGTGGATTGGATTAATGAATTAAGTAGCCCCTTTCGTGACTGTGACGCAGCCAACACGGCTGTGTGATTTAATTAAAGGTGGATCGCTGTTGTCGTTTGAACAACTTCAGATTTCATGGGAACTACCAATCCCCCAAATCAAGAATGTTTAAGATTAATGAAGTAAGATTTTGATTATTTGAAATATGGCCTGTGTAGACTAAACTATGCACAGAATTATGTCTACAAGGTCCGGATTCTACATGGTCCGGCAATGTAGACCTTGTAGACTCCACTACAGACCAATTATCAGTGAATGTTCATGCATTTTTAAGAAGGGCTACTTCCACAAAAAAAACAAAGAACTCACCAAAACATCTCAGTAGCACCTTATCTAAATGTTTTATTTCATATATGGAGATTCATATTTATTTATGTATTGCATGCATTTCTACATTTTATTTCCTATTTTGTTTATTCATCCTAGTATCTTTCTTTCTTATGTCTGGAATTCTACAAGGCATTCACATTCACATTTACATTTAGTCATTTAGCTGACGCTTTTATCCAAAGCGACTTACAAGTTCTGTACGACAGGTCATCAGGAAGGATACAACTCTATCAGCTGAGTAACAATATTCATCAAAGTGTTGCGTGTTACAGTGTAGGTTAGTTTATTAGGACAAGTGCATGACAGTAAGGTTAGTTAGGGTTAGATTTTTTTAATTTAATTTTTTTAATTTAATTTCAGATAATGGTTGAAGAAGTGCGTCTTTAGTCGACGGCGAAAGATTGGACGGGATTCGGCTGTCCTAACTGGGGTGGGTAGTTCATTCCACCATTGTGGGGCAAGGACTGAGAATAGGCGTGTAGGTGGTGTATATGTGTTTGAGGATGATATCCTTCAAACAGGCAATAGTGATGATATAATTTGGGCAGTGCTGAGCTGGGTTCCTTTCCTCCAGTGTATTTGTCCCCCGGCCCCACCCAATGGCCCCACACACACACACACACACGCACACGCACACGCACACGCACACGCACACACACACACAGAAATAAAAATAAAAATTTGAAGAATTTTTATTTATTTTTTTATTTTTTTTTAACTTCGATTTTTTTTTTATGTTCGAAGCTTGTGCCATCGAACGAAGCTTCGAAGTATTTAAGACAGCCCTAGTTGAATCGTCACATTAGAATCGATGCATTTCGATTAATCAATGCATCGTTACACCCCTAGTGATGACTGTTCCGTCTGTCCTCCGCTGTGACCTGATGATCAGCTCTGACTGTTCCGTCTGTCCTCCGCTGTGACCTGATGATCAGTGATGACTGTTCCGTCTGTCCTCCGCTGTGACCTGATGATCAGTGATGACTGTTCCGTTTGTCCTCCGCTGTGACCTGATGATCAGTGATGACTGTTCCGTCTGTCCTCCGCTGTGACCTGATGATCAGTGGTGACTGTTCCGTCTGTCCTCCGCTGTGACCTGATGATCAGTGATGACTGTTCCGTCTGTCCTCCGCTGTGACCTGATGATCAGCTCTGACTGTTCCGTCTGTCCTCCGCTGTGACCTGATGATCAGTGATGACTGTTCCGTCTGTCCTCCGCTGTGACCTGATGATCAGCTCTGACTGTTCCGTCTGTCCTCCGCTGTGACCTGATGATCAGTGGTGACTGTTCCGTCTGTCCTCCGCTGTGACCTGATGATCAGTGGTGACTGTTCCGTCTGTCCTCCGCTGTGACCTGATGATCAGTGGTGACTGTTCCGTCTGTCCTCCGCTGTGACCTGATGATCAGTGGTGACTGTTCCGTCTGTCCTCTGCTGTGACCTGATGATCAGTGGTGACTGTTCCGTCTGTCCTCCGCTGTGACCTGATGATCAGCTCTGACTGTTCCGTCTGTCCTCCGCTGTGACCTGATGATCAGTGGTGACTGTTCCGTTTGTCCTCCGCTGTGACCTGATGGTCAGTGATGACTGTTCCGTCTGGCCTCCGCTGTGACCTGATGATCAGTGGTGACTGTTCCGTCTGGCCTCCGCTGTGACCTGATGATCAGTGGTGACTGTTCCGTCTGTCCTCCGCTGTGACCTGATGATCAGTGGTGACTGTTCCGTCTGTCCTCCGCTGTGACCTGATGATCAGCTCTGACTGTTCCGTCTGTCCTCCGCTGTGACCTGATGATCAGTGGTGACTGTTCCGTCTGTCCTCCGCTGTGACCTGATGATCAGTGATGACTGTTCCGTCTGTCCTCCGCTGTGACCTGATGATCAGTGATGACTGTTCCGTCTGTCCTCCGCTGTGACCTGATGATCAGTGATGACTGTTCCGTCTGTCCTCCGCTGTGACCTGATGATCAGCTCTGACTGTTCCGTCTGTCCTCCGCTGTGACCTGATGATCAGTGGTGACTGTTCCGTCTGTCCTCCGCTGTGACCTGATGATCAGTGATGACTGTTCCGTCTGTCCTCCGCTGTGACCTGATGAT
This sequence comes from Notolepis coatsorum, assembly GCF_963971535.1. Classification (NCBI taxonomy): domain Eukaryota; kingdom Metazoa; phylum Chordata; class Actinopteri; order Aulopiformes; family Paralepididae; genus Notolepis; species Notolepis coatsorum. The sequence continues at coordinate 301,264,790 of NC_140165.1, read as the reverse complement.
CAGTGATGACTGTTCCGTCTGTCCTCCGCTGTGACCTGATGATCAGTGATGACTGTTCCGTCTGTCCTCCGCTGTGACCTGATGATCAGTGATGACTGTTCCGTCTGTCCTCCGCTGTGACCTGATGATCAGTGATGACTGTTCCGTCTGTCCTCCGCTGTGACCTGATGATCAGTGGTGACTGTTCCGTCTGTCCTCCGCTGTGACCTGATGATCAGTGATGACTGTTCCGTCTGTCCTCCGCTGTGACCTGATGATCAGTGATGACTGTTCCGTCTGTCCTCCGCTGTGACCTGATGATCAGTGATGATCATTGAATGGAGGCTCCTTCGGGGTCTTGTTATAAACAAGGTAGGGCTTGACCCCTATTAGTCGATTAGTCGACTGCCAACCTCTTAGTCGAGAAAAAAAATAAAATAAAAAGATTTATAAAACTTAATTTTTATTTATATTTTTTTATCATTCTTTCCAAAAGAAAAGAGGCCTAGAAGCGTGGCTAACGCTAATGGCACGCATACCAGAGGCTAACTGCCTACGAAAACAGGCACAGAGGCACTGAAAGAGGATTTCACCAATCTAATGAACACACTAGACAAATATCAAGATGTATCCATCAGTGGACCAATTGCATGCTTTTGCAGAGGACAAGAAGCCTACAGTCGACTCCTTCAGACATTAAGCACCCCCACAGTCCAAATGGAATTTTTTTGTCGACAAATAGTCGACTAACAGCAAATTTTGGCCAATCATAGTCGACCATCCAAATCCTTAGTCGGGGACAGCCCTAAAACAAGGAAACCATAAAAGAAGGAAGAGTCATTACGTCAGAACACCAGCGTTCTATGCTCTGCTTGGTGCCAGACTTTGGTGCCAGTTCTATTGAAGCCTATGGAAGATGCACAGAGAAGCAAAAGCTATTTGAGGCAATATACATTGACCCAATATATAAAACGTTAGCTAGTTAACAATGCAACAAATTGCTGATGATTCTGACATCCGAGGTAATAACTGACAGGCCCCTTCAAACAACCAATATGGGACTATGAAACCCGGGCATTTTTGCCCACTATGAAGATCCCACTGACTCCTGAAAATCCCATCAAAATCCCATCAAAATCCCACTCAGCTCCCAGGATAGTGATCCTCAACTTGTCGTTGACCTCTGACCCTGTTTGTGATCTAATACGGTTGCAAAGGCCTTCCTCCTCGGCAAACGGCAGTAACTCTCTAAGCACTGCCACCGAGAAGAATTGCTAAAGAGTATCCCCTGTTCGGCCAAATGTATTGTTTGTGCAAAGTAGATGGTCCTACTATAGACCTGTTTGCTGTATACGTCAGACTCGGTGTGCAGCACACGCATCAGTGGGGCAAAAGGAACGTAATCCTGGTCAGAACAACGGGGCAGACTACAATATATTATTCACATTTGTTAGCCATGCTAGCGATCTAAACAATCAATCCATGCCAAAGCTAGATATGTAAAAGGTGAAATTCTCCCACTCACAGCCATGCTGATTTGGCAAAATTACATGACATATTCTTTTAGCGCAGGTCCGGGGCAACTTAGTTACGTGACTCAGTTGGTATTGCTGATTGGCTCGGAGTCGAACGCGCTATGTTTGTAAACAGCGAACAGGTCTATATCAACAACTGATTATAGCCTATTATATCTGCTTCTGCACCAACAATGCCTTTGGCGAGAGACGGGAGATAAACCTTTAAGTGATTCTTCTCAGATTCACTAGGTGTGTTGTTGTGTAGTTACTGTGCCTGTTTGCATTCGTAGCAGTGTGCAGCGTGAGTTTGTATCCAGCCGCTTGTTGTTAAGCAATCTTGTTCAAATCTCAATTAATTATTAAAATAATTAATTATACGAACTTAGACCAGAGACACGTGACGTGTGTGAAAAGCCTTGCATGTTGCTGATATCAACGGGGCCGTGCTGAACCCACACGGCGGCAAGTCGCGGAGCAGAGCCAACATTAACCGCCGTTGACGGAACTCGTTCATTGATCTATACGTTGTTTTGAGCAACAGCGGCGTGTTATTGGATCAATCCCTCTTCTTGCCTGTCAGATTTAGAGCATACGGTCAATGCACTGTTGCCTTATTCTATCCTTCCCGGAGGAGCAGTGAGCTAGAACCATGAGACCCACACTGCCTTTAGACAGAACGACGGAGAAGCCCGCCTAGAAAGTTGCGGACGATGAAAGGTTTGAACTATAAAAGAAATGAACGACGTCCCGGGGGCGTCAAAACATTTACTTTGGACGCGAATATTTGTCATTTGGGACCTTTCTTTGGTCTATTGTTCTATTGTTTGGGAGCCTGTGGGCCGCTGTTGTTAAACAAACACTGAGAGCTGCTCGTCCTGACTAGTTATTGGAAGTTTGCATTGTGTTTTTGAAGGGATCAACAGAACGCTCAAAGAGTCTCCACAAAGGCTGGTGGAGTGAAAACACAAGAGCCAGTGGTCTGCTGTTGTTAAACAAACGTACACTGAGAGATGCTCACACTGCGTTATAGTAGACAGTAGACACTAGGCCTAACAAAATTAATAGTTGGTTTCAGGTTGCCGACCGACCCTGCCGATTTAGGTGCGACCCAATATATTTTATGAGTTTTAAAAAAAAATTATATATAAAAAAAAAAAAAATCCGATTTTCTTTTCTTTTTTTTTTAGAATAAAGTTTCATAGAAATCTTAGTCAAACATTTAGTATTATGGATATTAAACATGCTGGCAGAGTACATGCATCCATGTTGTTGTGAACATTTTAATTAAATAAAGAAATTCCCTATCCATAGTCGCCGTGGGAAAGAATAAAATAAAAAAATAAAATAAAATAAATTCCCTACCTACCCATGGCCAAACTGACAACCAACCTGAAACCAACTATTAATTTTGTTAGGCCCTATATGTATACCCCATAGACACTACACTACAGAAGCGTCTGTCACACTGTTTTACGTTAACATAACACACCCTTCCTGGACTCACATACTCAAAACTTTGAGCATATGAACATGACACTATTCATATTCTTTGCACAATACTGCACAATTGCACAGCCCTGTTATATATTCTGTTCCACTGTATTTCTTATCCTAATTATATTATATTCTACACTACATCCTGCACAATTGTTCAGCCCTGTCCTATATTATATTCTATTGTATTTGTATTCTAATTTAGTTTATATATTCCATTTTATTTTATTGTACTTAAATTGTCTGTTAATGTCGATGGACCAAACGACCAAGACAAATTCCTTGTACGTGCAAGCTTACTTGGCAATAAAGACGTCTGATTAAAAATAATTTAAATGAAGTGATTAGCAAACTCTTTTTCATCACTGATACATGATGCCGGTTCAAAGTTTGCCAGCAGTAGAGTTAATGAGCCGCAGATCTGTGGGCCACAGCACCTGCTGTCTGAGAGAACAGCTGGATATAACCCCACAGGATGAGCCTCTTGACAATCTGCTACCGTAAGCTATTGATTTGATAGTTATAAGATATGTTTGTCATTGTCAATTGTCATAAGGGTTGGCTAGATAGCCTGATAATCAATTGAGTGGGCTCCCGATTCCGAATGCTAACAATAATGTTTTGAATTGATACAGGCTTCTCTAACAATGTTGGCAACATTAAAACGTCGCTGCACTTGTGTGTGCTCTCTTTCTCTCTCTCTCCTTTATTCTTTCCCTTAAGTTCAACAACAAGCCTCTTGATCTCCTTCAGCCCAGTCTTGTGCATTATTTACATCCATGTGATGTGTTCCTTTGTAATGTGGCTATTATACACCTAGAATTGGAAAGCTGTATTATGGTACTGTGCAAAATAATAATTTGGTAATTATTCAACATGCCTAAAAGACCATTACCCTACACTTGTTAAATTAAATGTATTCCCCCCCACTAATGGTATATGCAGAGAAAAGCCCAGCAAATTGAATCATGGCTTTTAGTTTGAAGTGTTTCATTTGACTTAATTACCACTGTTTCTACAGCTCTCAGAATGACTTCAAAGCACAGCAGGGCGTAAACATGATGACTTTTGAATGGCCGCCTGCCATGCACATCAGAGATGTTGGTCTTAATTCTGAACCTTGTGATAATAACCTCTGTTCTACCTTCTCTCCCTCAGTTTCATGTATCCTGTCGGAGGGGGCATGGGACCGCCGCAAGGTGAGCCATTTTTCAGTCCGTAGCAGCATCCTCCCTAGCTCTTATTGACTAGCTCTATAATGAACCACTGCAGATTCTCAGGGTTAAGTCAAAACTCGTCCTGACTAGTTATTGCAAGTTCACATTGTGTTTTCGAAGGGATCAACAGGAAGAGTCTCAACAAAGGCTGGTGGAGTGAAAACACAAGTATGCCTGAAATACAGTATAAAATTACCCTTTTCTCTGTGAAGTCTCCTTTAAAATCCTCCAGTCGACAAACATGCTCGGAACCGCTGGTCACCGATAAGATCAGCACCTTGACCTGACAGGTTAACAGTGATAGTAACGTGTTTTATTCGCGACCAGCGTTCGTCGAGCTTTCCCAGAAACCCACAGAAGAACATCTCGGCTGGAGGGTTTGAAAGGAGACAAAATATGACAAAAGGAGAGAAAAGGGAGATTTTTTTTACTGTATTTCCGCAGCTTGTGTTTTCACCCCACCAGCCTTTGTCGAGACTCTTTGAGCTTTCTGTTGATCCCTTCCAAAACACAACGAGAACTTGCAATCATTAGTTAGGAGGAGTTTTGACTTAACTCTCAGAACCTGTGGTGGTTCATAATAGAGCTGTGTGTATACAGTATGTAATGCAGACACAGCTTGTGAACTGAGCTGCGTCCTCCCAGCCAGACCCTTCACACTCCTCTCACCACGCACTCCATCCTTCTTTTTTTCGGTACTTAACTTTCTCTGTAATAATTTCTTTTTTATTTCAGTTGTAAAAATAAAAAGTCCAAACTTCTCAATTTCAACATTTAGAAAATGGTGTTGTTTATTGTTGTAACACACCACACACAATAAATTGCATGATCATGTATTACGTTTTTTTTTAATGTTTAAATATCAACAGTATCTGGCCATCCTCAGTTAATATGATCAAACTCCTCTGACCTCGTCAGAGGAGACAGGACAGTAATATATATATATTTGTGGAAAAGGCTCCCTCTTGTCTAGTATATTACACTCTTATACTAAACATGTAAAGGTACCGAAATATGGTACCGATTGATCTAGTGCTGATGTAATTCGGTCGGTACCCTTAAAAGCACTGGGTTCGGTACCCAACCCCATAGATATATACCGGTATATAACTAGATGGTGCAATGCGGAGGCTCCAGCGTAGTTCACCAGTGGCCATTTTGTCTCAGTCAACTATTCTGATACATTCTATGGTAGCTGTACAAAAATACTCTTAACTCGCTGAAACCTTGACGGATTTACAAACGGTTTGGTTTATTACAAACGGTATTAACACATTGGTCGCCAAAAACGTCGTACAGCGTTATTGCCCGCCATGCGTTGAACGCCAACAATGCTGTACAGCGTGTTTGGGATCAATATTTTTTCGCCATGGCATTCATAATTCATCCAGCCAACCTCCGGTGCTGCAGCGGGACCCTGAATGAGACTGCAACGCCTCAATACCGCCGCCTGGTGGATAGGGTTGGGCACCGAAAACCGGTTATAATAGGAACCGGTTCCTAACTTCCGGTTCTGGAACCGGAAGTAACATATTTGAATTTCGATTCTAAATTTCGATTTTTATTTTTTTTTATTTTACTTTTTTTACTTTTTTTGTTTTTTTTTGTTTGTTAATTAATACCCTAGTTACAGTACAGCAACCACATTAAACTGTATCAAGTCAACTGAAAATGTGAATAGTATGATTTTCTTTTTGAAAAAAAAAGAAAAAGAAAAAATCTCCTTCGAAATAAGCTGTGACCTGTTTTGACCTGCACCTCAAAGAATCGGAATCGAGAATCGTTTAGAACAGGAATCGATATGGAGAATCGGAATCGGAACCAGAATCGTTCAAATCCAAACGATTCCCAACCCTACTGGTGGATGGTCGGGCGAGTTACACTCAAAACCGGAAGTTGTGATCGGTGCGTTGAGGAAATTCCTCTGGCAGTAATATCTTGCTACGGGACTACAGACAAACACTGGCGTGCATATGGATCGCTGCCATAACGCAATAATCGATATGATTTCTGCGTTTATTGCGCCATACAAACCGGAAATGGATTGGGATCTTTTTCTTCCTGTCTCATCGGCGAACGGTAAGAGGACAGTAATGTTATTTTCAGCCCCGATTGTTTATTCATTTCACTGCAAACTAGGGCTGCAACTAACGATTATTTTGGTAGTCGACTAATCTCTCGATAATCTTTTTGATTAGTCGACTAATCTAACGATTATTTCTGTCACACCCTCCATCTCTGCTTCCTGTGGGCGCGGCTCCTTTTCCGGGCTCTTAGCAGACTTCTTAGCTTAACATAACAGACCGACAGTAAGTTTGGGGGAACTAATGGGATAACTGGGGTTGCAACAAAAGTGCAACTAAGGCTAAAAACACAATGAAATAAAATAATAATAATAATAAATAATATATCCTTCTTAGCAGACTTCTTAGCTTAACATCCCAGGGAACTAATGGGATAACTGGGGATGTTGTTTGCTCCTGACAAGTCTCAAAGTCTGGGGTGATGGTAGACAAAGCAACTCTGAGGTCATGCTCAATGTCCAATCTGTTCCTCTGCTTTGTCTTCAGCTGGACCAGAGGTGAGAAGCCACTTACACAAAGATAGGTAGTGCAAAAAAAATTATAATAAAAAAAATAAAAGTTTTATTATTATTTTGCATCGACGCAAAAATTCGGCATCGACGAGTTTTTATGATCGACGTCGTCGATTATGTCGACTAATCGTTGCAGCCCTACTGCAAACCATCTGATCAACGTATCAAGCCATAGTAAATAAAGCCGTTACTGACGATCAAGGAATTATAAACGACACCCCCCCCCCCCCTTTCCTTCACGCATGATGAAGCATAATGTATACCGATCATATAATTTGAATTTTTTAATATGGCATGTATAGGAAAGAAATGCCAATCGATAATCTATATATGCTTCAGGGCCTATAACTACTGTTTTTGGAATTACAGCAGAAAAGATTAAAAACATACTTATATTCTCGACGCTAGTAACACAACAATGTATGAATGAAAAAATATAACGTTCCCACATCCTGAACGATAGATAATCGATGTTGAATGGGCCATAGTAATGTCAATATAGCAATACAATTTAAAAAGTTATAGCTCTGCAAAGAAGGTAAACATCTCCATAGGCTTTCAATGGTGGCAGACTATTGATGGATATAACCCATGGCGCCCAATGTGTTAACGTGGCTATGATGCTTGGACATGTTGAAATTATTTTCATATCAAGTCCATAATAAGTGTGCAGTATGATAACTACATCTCTGACGTTTATAACAAACCAAACCGTTTGAAAATCGGTAGAAAATTTTGCAAGCTATGGTTATTTCAATAGTACATGCACCATAGACATTCATGTCATGAGTGGGCGTGCTGCCTGTGGCAAGATGGCCGCCATGTGGCAACGTCGGTCTACATTGGCCAGCAGCTAGTGAGTCATCTAGCCTTTATATTTATGTCTATGCCCAACCCTCGCTTTCTGTGGTGTCATGAAGCCATACATGCCCCTCATGTTTAGACTTATGGTTGACTCTTTTGTTGACTTGATATACAAGTGACAAGCATCTCTCAGGGGTCATTACGTGCTCCCGCTGGCAGTGACAAATTGGAATGCCTGCCGCCTCCATTTATTCAGCCTGGTTAGGACCTAATATAGCAAGTCTTCTGGGGGCTTCTGCAGTAGTAGTCAGCTGTAGCATAATGTGAACCACACACACACACACACACACACACACACACACACACACACACACACACACACACACACACACACACACTCTCACACTCACACTCTCTACTCATCTTGTTCTGCCTTTGGCTGTCACAGCAGCAGTCACCAGCTGAACAGATTGGGTTTTCGCTGAACCCCTGTTTTCCTCCTAGCTGTTCAGGGAATTGGTTTGCGACGCTGTTTCACTTTATGCGTGAGCCTGAGTCATCCCATTCAAACTTAAACGCCTTTTATTGTAATTTCCTTTCGCATGCATTTGAGCGGACGTCTTGCCCTCGGGAAGAAGGCGATTAAATATGATCTCAATTTCATTCCCCCCCCCCTGTGCCGTTTAGATCCGAGGCTAACGTTCACTGTGTTTTGTTGTGCTTCTCTCCCTGCAGGCATGGTGCCTATGCAACAGCAACAGCAGCAGCAACATCAGCAGCAACAACATCAGCAGCAACAGCAGCAGCATCAGCAGCATCAGCAGCAGGGATTCCCGATGGTCCAGGTCATGCAGCCCAACATGCAGGGCATGATGGGGATGAACTACGGGGGTCAGATGCCGGCCGGGGCCATGGCCATGCAGGTGAGGAGCAGGGTGTTGTGTTTGCGTTTTGGTCACGAATGGCCGCGCTTCTATAGTGCTTTTCTAGTAGCCTGCCATAGCAACGCGCCTCCCCTCCCCTGTGCTGCCGTGACCCCTGAATCTCCCCCGAGGGGATCGATGGAGGAACGTACATGCTTCTCTTACAATGGAATGACTGCACGCATGTTCCAGTACAGGTGGCCCCGGTGGGGATCAAACCCCATAACCCTAGCTGTGTTGGTGATACGCTGCTCACAGAGCCAAGCCCTCTACCCCCTGACCTGCCCAGGACCACCAACACACAGAGAGTCAAGCCCTCAACCCACTGACCTGCCCAGGACCACGATCACACAGAGAGCCATGCCCTCCTCTACCCACTGACCTACCCAGGACCACGATCACACAGAGAGCCATGCCCTCTACCCACTGACCTACCCAGGACCACGATCACACAGAGAGCCAAGCCCTCTACCCCCTGGCCTGCCCAGGACCACGATCACACAGAGAGCCAAGCCCTCTACCCCCTGGCCTGCCCAGGACCACGATCACACAGAGAGCCAAGCCCTCTACCCACTGACCTGCCCAGGACCACCAACACACAGAGAGCCAAGCCCTCCTCTACCCCCTGGCCTGGCCAGGACCACAGACACACAGAGAGCCAATCCCTCCTCTACCCCCTGACCTGCCCAGGACCACAGACACACAGAGAGCACTTTAAAAAAGTTTGTTCCTCACATTCACCCATTCACTCACACATTCACACACACATTCACTCACACATTCACTCACACATTCACACACCCATTCACTCACCCATTCACTCACACATTCACTTACACATTCACTCACACATTCACTTACCCATTCACTCACACATTCACTCACACATTCACACACACATTCACTCACCCATTCACTCACACATTCACACACCCATTCACTCACCCATTCACTCACACATTCACTTACACATTCACTCACACATTCACTTACCCATTCACTCACACATTCACTCACACATTCACTCACCCATTCACTCACACATTCACTCACACATTCACTTACACATTCACTCACACATTCACTTACCCATTCACTCACACATTCACTCACACATTCACTTACACATTCACTCACACATTCACTCACACATTCACTCACACATTCACTTACCCATTCACTTACCCATTCACTCACACAATCACTCACACATTCACTTACACATTCACTCACACATTCACTTACCCATTCACTCACACATTCACTCACACATTCACTTACCCATTCACTCACACATTCACTCACACATTCAATCACACATTCACACACCGATGGCGGAGGCAGCCATGCGAGGTGCCAACCTGCTCATCGGGAGCAGTTAGGGGTTAAGTGTCTTGCTCAAGGACACTTCGACACGCTGCCTGGGGAGGAGCGGGAATCGAACCGGGAACCTTCCGATTACCAGACAACCGATCTACCTCCTGAGCCACTGTCGCCCCCCCCCATCGTACCTGGTGCACCGTGTATTCTCTTGCTACAGCGTTAGCCTATATCACACCAGACAAATTAACAAGACTCAGTCTTGTTTTCGGCAGACACTGCTGTTTCCAGTAGAACAGACCTCTGTGCCTCTAGCTTCTGCCCTTCCCTTCTAACAGAGAGGAGGCAGCAGAGGCACTTGGCAGGGGAATTGTGTCCTGCTCTCTGCTCTCTGATCTCAGGCTTTGTTTTGCCTTCATAACCTGCATTCAAACACCGCTACCTTCTGCTTTCCTCTTATTTATTTATATTGTTTGGTTTTGTTTTCCACTTTGAAGTCTACAGCACACGCAGTACACTGCTTAGAGGAGGAGGAGGAGGAGGCATGAAGCATAAATCATCATTCTGTGTTAAATACAACACATATCCATATATACATATCACCAAAACAGATGCCAGATAGTCAGCTACGGCTTTAAAATAGGCTTAAGACACCGGATTAGCGAAGTAGCGGCAGATATCATCCTACGAAGCTAATACTCGACACATACAGGCAGCGCTGCGTAATATTGAAATCATAATTTCTTACGACACGCGTATCGCCGATGTAGATCACCGTGTAGTTTTGCCAGAGGAATACTGGCAAACGTGTAGTCGGGGAGGAATTCTAGTTGTGTTTACAAAAGATGCAGTGGACTCGTGCTCGGCTCGATGCTCGGCTCGATGCTCGGCTCGATGCGTACAACGCCGACACCGTCCTAGTGATTTCCCCAGAGTTTCTCTGGCTTTTTAGGGCTTTTACCAAAACCCTGTTTGCGCCCAGATGCATCTGTTTACAAGTCCTCTAAAACACCAGTGTGAGTAAATAGAGCCCCCTCCCGGCCTGCTAATGGGGCTGCTTGTCCAATAAAGATCCTGTGGTAATGCATTAGCTCCCCCGCTGCCGCGGTTCATTTAATATTGAATGAAAGGAGCACTACAGTAGGAATACCAATGAGGTTGTGTTTTTCAGCTGCTCTCTCTGTGTGTGTGTGTGTGTTTGCTGCTTGATCAGGGCGGCATGGCGATGGGGATGCAGAGCCAGGGGATGCAGTTCATGGCCCAGCCGCAGTTCATGGGCATGAGGGCCCCGGGGCCGCAGTACACCGCTGACATGCAGAAGCAGATGGCCGAGGAGCATCAGTAAGGCCCTTTGTCTCGTCCATATATCGCTATGGTTCTGTACCTGTGTGTCTGTACCTGTGTGTCTGTACCTGTGTGTCTGTACCTGTGTGTCTGTACCTGTGTGTCTGTACCTGTGGAGTTTGTAGTCTTAATGCGTTTCATCAGTGTGGTACTGCTACTACTACTACTACTACTTATGATGATCTTCATTTATGTAACGCTTATGCAACTGTGGACTGTTCATGCTTCTCTTAGCTGTTAACTTAATGTACATTATTATTATTATTATTATTATTATTATTATTATTATTATTATTTTATTATTATTATTATTATTATTATTATTATTATTATTATTATTATTATTATTATTATTATTATTATTATTATTATTTTAATTTAGATTTTCTTTCTCCCTGCAATTCATTATTTAACATGATGTGTGCTTGTATATATGTATGTATCTATGTATACTATATGCAATGTGTGTTCTATGTCCAAATGCTGTAATCAGGGTGATGTTGAAAAAGAGAGCTTGCTCTCAACTGTCTTCCCTGTATAAATAAAATCAAAACAGTTTCACAAAGTGCTTTACATAGGCTGGGTGGCGTGGCGGAGATTGCGCTCGTCACCAATGCAAGAGGCTCCGGTATCGAATCCCAGTCTCAGCATTGCCTTCGGCTTGGGCCGAGAAGCATGCAGCTGCAGAGCCAGCGGCGCTCTCAGGGCCGCGCTGTGAGGGCCGCTCAGCAGCGCCGCCCACCCAATGGCTGAATTGGAGTATTGCACTGTGAGGGCACAGCTGTGAGATCCGCGCGAGGCCAGAGGATGTACATACTGTATGAGTAAATTAACTATACTTTTGCTCACACAATATCTTGAATGAATGCGTTTATTTATTTCGAAACATAAATTGAAAATAAATAATAATAAAAAACAAGTAATAAACATTAAAAAACAAACAAGCAGGAGTAGGAGGATGAAGTGTAAACGTATGTATTCCTATCCCCTTGATTGATTGATTGATTGAAAACTTTATTAACACTTTGAGTGCCAGCCACGAGAAATCTCGTTAGTTCATGCCCATGCGTTGAGTGCCAACCGACGAGAAATCTCGTTTTTAATCGTTGTTTTTTTTATTATCGATTTCCATAAATTTTTCATCAATCTAGCCTCACGTTACCAGTGGGGATCTGTCTGAGCTCTAACAGGGAAAATGCCGCCCCCTATCGTCTCTCCGGATGGTATTGCACCCCATTGGATTGGACTGAATGAAATGGATGGGAAAAAAATAGTCCGGATTCCACATTTTACTTGTCAGGCATGTAATCTGAGCCGATCCCATTCATTGCCCACCACCAGAACAGCGTGGAATATGTCTTTCGACCACCCAGCGTTGGATTAATAAACGCGATCGATATTTGGAATGGCGATCAGGAATTGGAATAATCTTTTTGGAGAACATCTGATCAGAGGTAAGGAATCTATTTTACCAGTCTTGGGATAATCAGAGCCGTTTTCACCTATATACCAACGTGTCCCATATGTGTGTGTGTGGCTGTGAGTGTGTGTGTGCTGATCAGGAAATAAGATAATCGATTTTTCAGCCCGCTTCTATAGCGTGCATAAGTACACATATACTATCGATAATCTAGCGTTTATTTGAAAACGATTCATAAATAGGCCAAAAAATTACAGTGTTTTGTGTATTACAGTAAAGCGCGATTCCTGCAGAATATTTTTTTCTGAAAGTAAAAAAAACAAGCGTTTTAAAAAAAAAAAAAAAAAAAAAAAAAAAATCCGTTTCGACAATGTTGACTGCAAACAAGTCATTGATAAGCGACGGGCGTATTAGACACATAGCCATAATTTAAGATATAGTTTATGCGTTCGCAAATATGATCGCCCTCCATTGACTACAGCGTTGGCACTCAAGCGCCTATTTCTGACACCCCCTGCTGGCACGGAAAGTGTTAACAGATTGCAGAATGGGTACAATATACAGTACGGCTCAATACACACAATTGTTAAGGGGATGCAGACCAGAGAAAGACTTTCGTCTTGTTTACATCAGGGTCCCCCATTTTCAATTCATCAGAACATATAATGACATACATGATATACAGATGGACAGTATTCAGTATACCTTCACACTCTATTATCTTATGCAACTCATATTCACTCCACAAACTGAAATATACATACATTGTTGAATGAACAGCCTGTTTCTTGAAGTTAGACTCTCCTCTAAATTGTAACCCCCCCCCCCTCTCTATAACAGAATTTTTGGATGTTACCCGGGAGTGAATTGTTTCGTGCTTTAAACATGATTTGTGCAGTCTTAAATTCAGCCAGGTCACCGAGTTTCATGGCATGTGATTTAAAAAAAAAAATTATTTGTAAGGCCCGACAACAGGTGGTCTTGTGGTCAAAGTTATGTCTGTGGAATCATACATTTATTTTACATTTTTTGGACTTTATGGTGTTCTTGTTTTGTTCTTGACTTATTTACTTGTCATAATAGTACATTCTAGAACATTTGTGATGTCACAGTATGATGTCATAATCAAACATTCTAGAACATTTGTGTATCTATTCAACAATTCTCAGAAGATCTCAGTGTGCATCTTGAAACAGTACTGAACAGTACTGAACAGATAGACTAAACAACATAGATTCAAGCCTGCATTTCTCAACCAAGGTGCCTTGCCTACCGTTTTGCTGTGGAAAGAGACAATACAGAGACAATAGACCCTCTCCCGTTGGCCGGAGGTGCACAGGCATCACCCACACTTTCACAATTTCCCCGCGCAGAATTGTCTAGTTTTTTTATTATTATTTATTTTCAATTTATGTTCGAAATAAATAAACACATTCATTCAAGATATCTGGCCTTGCGCGGATCTCACAGCTGTGCCCGCACAGTGCAATACTCCAATTCAGCCATTGGCAATTCAGCCATTGGGTGGGTGGCGCTGCTGAGCGCTTTACATAGCAATGTAGACGTGTGTGTGTGTGTGTTTGTGTTGCTCATTATCTCGCCTAGGCACCATGTTCCCTGCAGGAAGCGGCTGGAAGAAACAATACATTTTGTGCATAAATCACTTGATTTATTAGGTTATAATACGCATTTCATATGTGCATTTCCAGGTTGATAAGAGGATGGCGAAAAGGACAATAGCTAACGTTAAATGCTTAACCTACAAACATAAGACTGTTCTGACAGCACAGTGTTACTGTAACTAAGAGATCCGATGGGGAAATATATCTTTTTGAATGCATAGGTATATCAGCGACCATACGAGATTCACCTCCAAATGGCCATCTGTGTGTTACTGCTACTAATGACAATCTTGATTTATGTAACTCTTATTCAAACAGTTTCACCAAGTGCTTTACATAGTAAATTAATATATACGTATTAAATGAATATACGTAATATATACGTGTGTGTGTGTGTTGCTCATCACCTCACCTAGTGTGTTGTACTGTGCACCTTTTCCCTGCAGGAAGCGGCTGGAGCAGCAGCAGAAGATGCTGGAGGAGGACAGGAAGAGGAGACAGTTTGAGGAGCAGAAACAGAAGCTCAGACTTCTCAGCAGCGTCAAACCCAAGGTGAGCCTCCTCCACACCGGTTCTCCTTTCCCCCCGGCTCTCCTCCACACCGGTTCTTCTTTCCCCCCGGCTCTCCTTTCCCCCCGGCTCCCCTTTCCCCCCGGCTCTCCTCCCCCCCGGCTCTCCTCCACACCGGCTCCCCTTTCCCCCCCGGCTCTCCTTTCCCCCCCGGCTCTCCTCCACACCGGCTCCCCTTTCCCCCCCGGCTTTCCTCCACACCGGCTCCCCTTTCCCCCCCGGCTCTCCTCCACACCGGCTCCCCTTTCCCCCCCGGCTCTCCTCCACACCGGCTCCCCTTTCCCCCCCGGCTCTCCTCCACACCGGCTCCCCTTTCCCCCCCGGCTCTCCTCCACACCGGCTCCCCTTTCCCCCCCGGCTCTCCTCCACACCGGCTCCCCTTTCCCCCCCGGCTCTCCTCCACACCGGCTCCCCTTTCCCCCGCGGCTCTCCTCCACACCGGCTCCCCTTTCCCCCCCGGCTCTCCTCCACACCGGCTCCCCTTTCCCCCCCGGCTCTCCTCCACACCGGCTCCCCTTTCCCCCCCGGCTCTCCTCCACACCGGCTCCCCTTTCCCCCCCGGCTCTCCTCCACACCGGCTCCCCTTTCCCCCCCGGCTCTCCTCCACACCGGCTCCCCTTTCCCCCCCGGCTCTCATCCACACCGGCTCCCCTTTCCCCCCCGGCTCTCCTCCACACCGGCTCCCCTTTCCCCCCCGGCTCTCCTCCACACCGGCTCCCCTTTCCCCCCCGGCTCTCCTCCACACCGGCTCCCCTTTCCCCCCCGGCTCTCCTCCACACCGGCTCCCCTTTCCCCCCCGGCTCTCCTCCACACCGGCTCCCCTTTCCCCCCCTCCCCTTTCCCACCGGTCGGGTGCTTTTAGGATTGGAGGCTTATCACAGTCAATGCATGTCCCGTGCCTTGTACTCCTTGTACTCTCCACATGTACTCTCCACAAACTGCTTGAGCTCATGGCGTCTGGCAGATGGTACCACAGGCTCGGGTCCACATCCAAGAGACCACTGAACAGCTACTTCCACCGGGCAAACAGACTATTGATGGACAGACTCTAAATGATCACATGAGCATGCACACAAAAGCACCTTAAGTTTTTTTTGTGCCACTTCCAAGCTCAGTTCAAGGGTTCAAAACTCTGTCCGGAGGACAAGACTTTCATAGGAGAATTAAATGCATGGGAAGGAACAGGTGCACCTCTTCATATTGATATAACTAATAAATGAATATATAAATGAATATATTCTTGTATACTTTAAAAGCGATGTCTCTTTGTACCCTCCTTTTGAAACACACTAGAACTAGAACATTTACCTTGTTTTGTGTAGTTTGTAAATTGTATAGATCGTTGTGTATTTTTATAATTTTTTTATAAATGTTTTTATTTTATTTTATTTTCAAACATAGAACAGTACAATAACAATAATAATGACAATGACATTAACACTTTGGCTGCCATGGGTTAAATTCATTATCAACCGTAGGTTGCCGGCTCTATTTGTCTATAGAGAAAGTCCCCTTCTTTGCAGGGCTATAACTTTTTAAATTCTATTGCTACATTGCCATTATTAGGGCCCATTCAAAGTCCTATATGTATTGTTCATTGTGTAGCAACGTTAAACTTTTTCATTCACATATTCATAGTAAAGTATGGTCTAATGTATAAGTATGTTTTCATCTCTTTCTGCAGCTTTCTCCAGAACGTGATCTATAGCCCCAAATACATTATATTGATGATGCAATACAGTTTTATGGCAATCAGCGCGATATAAAAAATTCCAACTAGACGTACTTCTAGAAGTTACTACACGTCATCTGATGTTGACCGGATGGGCTAGGGGGCGTTTATAATTCCGTGGGCAGCGTTATACCAATCATCTAATGTGGGTCAAATGTTGATAATAGCAGTTAGTATCGAAGACGGTAACTTTACACGCTAAAACTCACCCCAGTCTCCGCGCGCCGTTGGGCGATCATCGTAGAGTAGAAATGTTACCATTATGGGATGTCGATTTACCCGGTCCATCTCCAGCTTGTATAATGGTATATACGTCCAAATCATGTTGTTTATCGAGTTATTGGCAATCGATCGCTATGTAGTGTGTCGAGATCGAGTCCCGGAACCTATAGCTAGTGCCCGGAAGTAATACGGCCGACCAGCACAATCTCCATAGCACTTCCTGTTAAGCGATTGCGCCGATCGGCCACCAGATGGCGCTCCTGAACCGCCAGAGAGCTCAGTGGGTCCTCCTGGTGGATCTCAGGCCAGCGGAGGGGAAATATGAATCCGATCCCAGATTTTTGAAATATTGATATTAAAGACGCTGTAAAGCGTCTTCGGCAACTTGAGCATGGCCGATAATGACGTGTTTAGGCGTTTTCCGGCAGCCAAAGTGTTAATAATATCGACGATACCAACACTGACCATAACAGGAGTAACAATGACAATGAACATAATAGAAAAGGCGACATGGACCATACATAAGTCTTAATACAAACTTGACAAGACACAGACAAAATAAAAATAAAATAAAAATATACATGGCTCGGGTACAAGCGGTCAAAAACAAGTATAATGGGAGTGGCCTTTAAGGAGTCGGCTCCCATCCAGTGTTAGGACCATTAGACAAAGATAGACTGTGTGTGTACGCAGTGTATGAGTGTGTGTACTTTGCAGATGCGTGTTTTACCTATGTGTGCTTTATATATGTGTGTTCTACCATCGTTGTGTATTGTTGTCTACAAATCCACTACAGTCGAGGAGCCGGGAAAAACAAGCATCTCACTTTCAAATTTTTCTGAATGCATGTACATTTAAAAAAGCTGTGACAATAAAATCATCTGAATCATAAGCCACTGTGTTCCCTGCATGACAACAGACCCTACAGTCTGTCTCTCTCTCTCTAAAGAATCAGAGCCGAGTGAGTTGACGCCTGTTTTTTCCCCCCCATTTCCGTACGCAGACTGGAGAGAAGAGCAGAGATGCCGCCCTGGAGGCCATCAAAGGCAACCTGGACGGTTTCAGCAGAGACGCCAAGATGCATCCCACTCCGTCCTCACAAGCCAAGAAGCCAGGTACGTTCCGAGCTGCTCGGCGCCCCGGTCGTGCTGGTCTTCCTCGAGGCTCTTGTCACCCTTCAAAGTGTCCGTCCTTCAGCAGTCCGTCCTCACAGCTCCGCTAACCCGAGAGAGCCGCCCCGCTGAGAGATGGTATCTGTACCAGAGGCGGGCAGCCAGATGGGCCGCTAGACAGATTTGGAGACGGTCAAAGTAGGGCGTCCCTGTCACTCACAAGCAGACGGCCAACTCGTTATCATGTTATATTTTTTGTTGTTTTCTACTTTTCTACTGTGCTCTCCTTAAAAAAAACTCTCTCTTCGTTTTCACATTGTCATCTGTGTTTGTTTAGCGTAGCATCCGTCTGTGAGACCTTAACCGTCACGTTCTGCTTTCTCAACCTTCCCACGGCACCTGTCTGTCACTTGTAACCGTGCATTTCTTTTTTATATGTGGCGAATTTAGGTATTCATATATAACTTGGTTTCATACACATACAGTATAAGCGACATTTTATTTGCCCCCAAAATAATTCCAGCGGCCATACGAATGATACGATCCATCTTCTGGTCCTGCGCCAGACAGTCTTCATATCTCACTCCTGTACATTGTCTCTGCGCTCCGTTCATCTTCCATTGCGTGTGTCACGTGTGTTGTTTGTCGCTTGTGCCGTGTATTGTATGTGTGGGTTCTGTGTGTGTTCTCTGTGTGTCCTGTGTGTGTCCTGCATGTCCTCTGTGTGTCCTGAGTGTGTGTGTTCTGTGTGTCCTATGTGTGTCCTCTGTGTGTCATGTGTGTCCTCTGTGTGTTCTGTGTGTCCTATGTGTGTTCTATGTGTCCTCTGTGTCCTCTGTGTGTCATGTGTGTCCTCTGTGTGTCCTCTGTGTGTCATGTGTGTCCTCTGTGTGTCCTCTGTGTGTCCTGAGTGTGTCGTGTGTGTTGTGTGTGTCCTGAGTGTGTCGTGCGTGTGTTGTGTGTCCTCTGCGTGTCCTCTTTGTGTCCTGCGTGTGTCCTGAGTGTGTCGTGCGTGTGTCCTCTGTGTGTCATGTGTGTGTTGTGCGTGTGTCCTGTGTGTCCTGCGTGTGTCCTCTGTGTGTCCTGCGTGTGTCCTCTGTGTGTCCTGCGTCTGTCCTGCCATCACCATTATCTCTCCGTTTTTGCAGAGTCATCGCCATCACACCCCACTGCCCCCCCACAGCCCCTCCCCTCTGCCGCTTTCTCGGAGGACGATGACGAGTTTAGTGACTTTATGCAGGGGCCTGTAGACGCCTCCTCCTCCTCCTGCTTCCCTTCCTCCACCCCCCCACCCCCCTCCTCTCAGGCCCCTGCCCAGCCACCGCCGTCGTCCTCCTCCACCTCCCTCGGCCCAGGTCTGTCCTCCTCCACCCCCCCTCCTCCTCCTCCTCAGTCCCTCCCCGCCTCTGTGTCCATTCCTGCTGACACCCCTACTGTCAGCTCCAGCTCTCAATCTGCATTTCAAGGTAACTGTTTAATTTCTTTTTATATATTCCCCCCATCATCCCGTAAGCAGCCATTAAAATTCACCATCATCAGTTTAAGAGAATTAGTTTATGCTGCTGATGCTGAAGTGCTGAACGTTCTTTTCTTCTTTTATATTGTGGTTACACAGCAGATGGTCCCGTTACCTCTACCTCTGCCTTTTTAAGTGAAAACACAATAGGACCCTTTCCACCAACACCCACCTAGTGAGTCATTCTGGGCTGGTGCTAGTGCCGTATCTCAGCACCCTCTAAGAACCGGTTTGCTCGAGAGCCACGTCATTGTATACGTTGTATACAACGTGTGTATATACGTATATATATACACTGTATACATCTCCGCCTTTATCACTAGATCCAGATAGCGAACGTTCTAAATACTTCAAATTTAAACAACAACATTGCTTAGCTTACGCAATTTTGTCATAACTATAACTACTACCGTACTTTTCGCACTATAAGCCGCACCTGACTATAAGCCGCAGCAGCTAAATTGAATGATGTGTACATATATAAGCCGCACTGGACTATAAACCACAGGTGTTTTAATGTTTAATTACCATATGTAATTAGCATTGGGACACAATACTGTCGGACAAATAACAAGAATTAACTCATTTACAAGTTGTATTAAGTTTAGCAAATAAGGGAACAGATAAATAACATTTCAATGCAGTCAAAAAAGCAATATTTTGATTTTTACATTTTCGGGTTTGGTCACGTCGAGTCGCATATAAGCCGCACCGTTATATAAGCCGCAGGGTCGAAAAATGGGGAAAAAAGGCGCGGCTTATAGTCCGAAAATTACGGTACTTCAAATTTAAACAACATTGCTTAGCTTACGCAATTTTGTCATAACTATAACTACTACTACTAATATTTTTTTTTTTAAATGCTTAGGTATATCAGCGACAATACCGAGTGTAAGCGGTCTTTGGTTCCAGACTTGAACCGCTCTGGAACCAGTTTTTCTGGCCCGAGAGCAGCCAGCTCTTTGGCTGTAGAAACGCGACGAACCAGTTCGAGATTAGGCACCGGCCCTAGAACCGGCCCTCAAAATACCTTGGTGGAAAAGGGGTTCGTTCACTTGGTGAACAATAAAAGTACATCTTCCAGTGACAGTTGAGATCTGTTGAAATAACAGAACGGTAGAAAAGCATGACGTGCTGCACCTCTCTCTCTGTGACAACAACCGTGTCAGTAGCTAAGCCTTCCGTTGTTAAAGGAACACGCCGACATTATGGGAAATGCGCTTTACCGTCTTCTCCAGAGTCGAGACAAGAAGATAGATACCGATTTCCTCTCTTGTATATTCAGTAGAAAGCTATCCAGCTGCAAGGTGACCTAGCCTAGCACAAATGAGTGGAAGCGGACACGGACCACTAGCTTAGCTCTCCCGCAGTTTTAAACTAGGCTAGTGGTCCGTATCGGCGTCCATTCTTTTTGTGCTGTGCTAGGCTAGCTTGCAGTCGGGATAGCTTTCTAGTACCGAGCGCACAGAAAGGACATTGGTATCTTATCTTCTCGTCTGACTGGCTCTGGAGAAGGCAGTAAGCGCATTTCCCATAATGTCGGCGTGTCCGTTTAAGCCGGTTACTTTCAGGACAGGAGGCATGTCAGTCAATGCACTGTAGTGGGTGTGTGTGTTCTGCATAAGCACCTGTGTTCCCTGCATGATGACAAACCCCTGGCCTGCAGGCTACTCCACCCCAGAGAGACACACACACACACATACACATACACATACACATACACACTTACACACACCAACTAGGGAGCTTCCCAGCTCACAATTGGTCATTTCCAAGAGTTTTGTCACCTAGTTGTTCGTCATCTGCAATAAGCCAGTTAGATGCCCCCCACCCCCAAGATAGTTGCACTCTGATGCCTTGCTGCTGACCTGAAAAGTCATATCTGTAGAAATGTCATAAGCGGCATTTAGTTCCACCTAAATATGCCAAACATCACCACAGAGCTTCATGGTGAGAGCTTCTCCAGTCTTTGTCGCAGCTCTGGGGAAATGAATGGACTATTAATAGATCGCTCTTAGCTTTGTCTGCCGTTGAACAAAGCCTTCTAAAATATACATTTCTCTCTGACGAGGTGGGGGGTTTAGAACTTTAAGCGGGGGCTTCAAAAGACGGAAGAATCGATAGCCAAAACTAGCTTAGCATTGCAGAGCAGGTCACCCCAAGTCACCAGTACGTCAGTCAGGCAGAATACAAACGTTTTTTAGTAATCTGAATTCTAAAAAGAAGGGAAATTAAACGTTGTGCTGCTACCATATGTGTCGTGAAGAGTCTGGTCTTTTAAAGACGCTGTGTTCCTCCTCATCCACCCCCTTCTAGGCCCGACTCTGGAAGAGAAGCTTTACTCCTCGTGTGATCTCACGGCCAATAAGAAGGCTCACGTTAGCTTTAGGCCACAGCAGTCCGTGGCGGGGCCCAGGGCTAAGGTCTCAGCCCAGTTCCGACCCAGCGCCATGGCACGGAACTGGGCTGAGGCTCCGCAGGAGTTGAGCTCCGTCTTCACCGTGGCAATGCCACCCGAGGCCCCGGGGCCGGGGCCCGCTGACCCCTCACCGTCTGACGCCCCGCCCCCTCAAACCGGTAGTGACAGTGGTGAGAGAATAACCTGTTCATAAGCCTTTCATAGTGTCTCTCGCTGCCCCTCTCTTTCTCTCCCTTTCTCTGTAGAATTAACATGTAATCAAGCGATGGCATGTGGGAGCAGTTTCCTATTAATCCTTGGGGGAAATACTTGGAACTCTTTTCGACCTTTCTCAACCTTAAACGACCTTCGAATGGCCTTTTTTCCACCAGCGGTTGGAATTTCAGACTTGGAAGTGGACGCGATTGAAGGAATAACAGTCCCATGATCATGCTATTGTAGTCTTGCCGGGGTGTGGAATTAAATCACACTTGACATTTGGCAAAACCTCTAGTGTGGATGGAACGGTTGTCCCGGTGAGGTGTTCTGCCCGCTCCTCCTTTAATATCTCTCCCTCTCTCTCTCCTCTGTCCTGCGCTTCAAACTCCCGTCCCTTCAGGCCAAATCGCATTAGAGGGGTTTTTCCTCATGTTGGCCCCTCTCTCGCTCTCGCTCGCTCTCGCTCTCACTCTCGCTCTCACTCTCGCTCTCACTCTCACTCTCTCTCTCTGTCTCTCAAACACTTGCTCTCTCTCTCTCTCACACACACTCTCTCTCTGTCTCTCAAACACTCGCTCTCTCTCTCTCACACACACACACACACACACACACACACTGTCTCTCAAACACTCGCTCTCTCTCTCACACACACACACACTCTGTCTCTCAAACACTCGCTCTCTCTCTCTCTCTCTCTCTCTCTCTCTCTCTCTCTCTCTCTCTCTCTCTCTCTCTCTCTCTCTCTCTCTCTCTCTCTCTCTCTCTCTCTCTCTCTCTCTCTCTCTCTCTCTCTCTCTCTCTCTCCCCCCCCCCCTCCCTCTCCCTCTCCCAGACACAATGCGGAAATAGCCGCTTGTCTCTGGAGGTGCCGCGGTAATACCTGCTGACTCGATAAGCTGCCGTCTGTTCCCTGGCTGTGCAACACCCTCCCCGAGATTGACCTCTGGCGCATGCCGCCTTGCTTGGGGTTTAGCGGGGCTGCGCATGGATTAAGCCGGCGCCGCCGGGGGGCCACTATGCTCGGAGCTGATCATGCATGATGATACCTGCCTCTCTGCTGCGCCCGTCGGCTCTTGTCTGTTTGTTTGTCTGTGTCCTCTGTGTCATCTGGGGGAAGAATTTGGTGGCTCATCATGGGAACCTATGCATAATAATTTAGTCTGTGGAGTGCTCTCCGAGGTATAACCTGTCTAATGGGAGGATTATGTACAAAGTAGCTGCTTGAGTCAACATCTGTCTTTTTAAGGGGGTCTAAGCCAAACGTAAGTGTTTTCCAAAAGAACTTAGTTTCCACAAGAGCTGCTTCTAGACTAGCCTCGCTTGAATACGCAGTCACTTATTCCCACGTTACTAGCCATGTTAATGTGCACATCAAGCACTGGTTAAAGACGAGCGGTGGGTCCAAAATATATCAGATATAAATTTCAAAGGTACCCACCGTTGCATTAGGGTTTCACACACACGCGTGGCGGGGTTTGAAAGCTCTGTGTTGCTAATAAACATTTTAAATCATTAGTAAAAAAAATCACTGAGCTAGCCTTGGCTAAAATGGCTGTTTCCGCATTTTCACGCAGGAGCGCTGTGATTGCTGGCTGCTTTGTCACGTGCCTGGTGCGCCCAGCAATCACAGCGCTCCTGCGTGAAAATGCGGAAACAGCCATTTTAGCCAAGGCTAGCTCAGTGATTTTTTTTACTTGTTTATAAAAATGATTTAAAATGTTTATTAGCAATGCCGAGCTTTCAAACCATGCCGCGCGTGTGTGTGAAACCCTAATGCAACGGTGGGTACCTTTGAAATTTATATCTGATATATTTTGGACCCACCGCTCGTCTTTAACCAGTGCTTGATGTGCACATTAACATGGCTAGTAACGTGGGAATAAGTGACTGCATATTCAAGCGAGGCTTGCATCGCAGTCACGAAAGGGGCTACTTCTAGACCCGCTGCACAAGTGTCTCACTCTGTGCAAGGGAGATAAATAGATATCCCTCAGTTGCAAAGAAGATTTAGGTTACCGTCAAGTATTAATTTACAAGCGAGAGCCTTGTTTATTCTTCTCCCTCAGGAGTATTATAGTCAGAATATTTGGTTGTGACTCAAACACAGACGATAAGATGTCTCCAGAAAGCAGTCCAGCGAAAGCGTTCCATCCTTCAGGCACAGCAGGCGTAGGGTATTCTAGCTGTGGGGCCCGTACGAGAAGGGATCGACTCAAGACGGAGATGCGGCGTGCCACGGGGCTTGTGTCTATAACTCTAACTCTCGTGTCTTGTCTTTGTGTCGCGACAGCAGGCGTTGGCGTGTACCCCCAGCAAGAGCACATCCAACCCATGGTACCAGGCTGGCTGTACAACGACAGTCTCATCCCAGGTAAACGCCTCCTCTGGGGATACATACGACGTGTTATTATGTGTCTAGTGAAAATGAATGAAATGATGATGGTGAATAAAATGTATGTAGCACTTTTCTAGAACTCATTAGTCGTTTTACAACGAGGGGCTGCGAGACAAACAATATATAGACATAACAAACACAAGGACGGGGGGACGGGGGGGGGGAGTAGAAGAAGGCAGTGGTCAAGAGGTGGGTCAAGAGGTCGGATTGGAAAATATGATTAAATAACCTTGCTTTAGTCAGCGGTACCTTCGGCTTGGTCACTCGCCCCCACGGACACAGGTGGGAAGTCGGTGGGGTATGAGTCTTGGTTGTTACAATAGCGACATCTACTGGTCGGTCGGGGAGCCTGTTCCGCAGGGAGGGGATCTGGGGGAGATGGCGTGAACCTCCGCGTGCGTTACGTTCTCCCAGTGAAACTCCTCGCTCTCAGGTGAATAGAAGTGGTTGGCGACTCCACATGTATCAGAGGACACATGTGATCGTCTACACACCCTCCCCAGACCGACAGTAGGGCAGCACAACAACCAGGAAGGGAATTGGCAGAACGACTAGAATTGGGGGATGGAAAGGAAGCTAGCTAGAAAGGCAAAAAACAACCAAAAATAAACAACCTTGTTTTAGGTTTTCTAGCTGCTGTATTGCTAGACATTTTATTCACACTCTGTGGTGAAGCATCAGCCCCATCAAATAAAGTCTGTGCAATATGAGGTCGTATCTACCTTTTGGTATAATCTTCTAAGTCTCTAGAGGGCTCCTTCAGCTGTATTTTGTATCCGTTCATCAACAGAGATGTTCAAGAAGGTGCTGGAGTTCACCATGACCCCGGCGGGGATCGACACGGCCAAGCTCTACCCCATACTGATGTCCTCTGGTCTGCCGAGGGAGGCGCTGGGGCAGATCTGGGCCTCGGCCAACCGTACCACGCCCGGCATGCTGACCAAGGAGGAGCTGTACACCGTGCTGGCTCTCATCGGCGTGGCACAGGTGAGTCGCCCGCCGGCATCGGAGGAGATGATCCTCTTTACCGGCTGCACCCGTCAAACAAAGAACCACACGAGCCAGTTTTAACCCTTTCACTGCCACTCTACCAAAGGGTTAACCCTTTCACTGTGACATGACAAATGGTTAACCCTTTCACAACCACACTACACACGGTTAACCCATTCACTACCACACTACAGACGGTTAACCCTTTCACTACCACAATACAGGCGGTTAACCCTTTACAGACGGTTAACCCTTTCACAACCACACTACAGAAGGTTAACCCTTTCACTACCACACTACACACGGTTAACCCTTTCACTACCACAATACAGACTGTTAACCCTTTACAGACGGTTAACCCTTTCACAACCACAATACAGAAGGTTAACCCTTTCACTACCACACTACACACGGTTAACCCTTTCACTACCACACTACAGACGGTTAACCCTTTAACTACCACAATACAGACGGTTAACCCTTTCACTACCACACTACAGACGGTTAACCCTTTCACAACCACACTACAGAAGGTTAACCCTTTCACAACACTACAGTAGGTTAACCCGTTCACTACTACACTACAGACGGTTAACACTTTCACAACCACACTACAGAAGGTTAACCCTTTCACTACCACTCTACAGCCGGTTAACCCTTTCACAACCACACTACAGACAGTTAACCCTTTCACAACCACACTACAGACAGTTAACCCTTTCTCAACCACACTACAGAAGGTTAACCCGTTCACGACACTACAGAAGGTTAACCCTTTCACTACTACACTACAGACGGTTAACCCTTTCACAACCACACTACAGAAGGTTAACCTTTTCACTACCACACTACATACGGTTAACCCTTTCACAACCACACTACAGACGGTTAACCCTTTCACAACCACACTACAGAAGGTTAACCCTTTCACTACCACACTACAGATGGTTAACCCTTTCACTACCACACTACAGACAGGTAACACTTTCACAGCCACACTACAGAAGGTTAACCCTTTCACGACACTACAGAAGGTTAACCCTTTCACTACTACACTACAGACAGTTAACCCTTTCACAACCACACTACAGAAGGTTAACCCTTTCACAACCACACTACAGACGGTTAACCCTTTCACAACCACACTACAGACGGTTAAGCCTTTAACAACCACACTACAGAAGGTTAACCCTTTCACTACCACACTACAGACGGTTAAACGGCGATCTCTAGGCTCAAGATCCCCGCCTGGTATGGCCCTTTGTTTACTTTTTCTTTTGGTCTGGTTTATTATACTGTGGATTTCTCTCTTGGTAGAGCCGGAGATGTGGCCAGCAGTAGCAGCCCCTTCCCCTGTATCCACTGAAGTCCAATCCACACATTAGACAAAAACAAAAACTGTAAACAAAGCGCAGTGCCATGTTGTCCATGTTTTGCCTAGAGGTCACTGTTTGGCGACATTACAGATTCTACCTTTAAGTTTTCAGGTGAACAATGTTTACAAACGTAATTATCTTAAACCTGCAATAGGTAACTGATTCTAATTCATATTTTTTTGTGAATTTTGAGACAGCAGAATCATAAAAAGGTTGCCACTGATGATGAGTAGGGTCAGTAACCACCACCATAGCCCCAATACTGAGTTATGACTTCTGAAACTATAAGCATGACACAGGCTTCTGGCCAATCAGGGAAGCTGTCAGGGTAAAGATCCGTACTTCACTGGCCACCACGGTTGTCAATCACACTCACGGGAGGTGCTAGAGCAGAGAAACATGGCAGATGAAATAAATTATTTTGTAAAAAAAAAGAATAAGGTATATATTCTCAGACATTACATGAAGGTTTCAGTGTTAAAAAGGACAATATTCAGGCGGCTGAGTGGCACAGTGGGCAAGGCGCTCGCCACTAACGCAGGAGATGCTGGTATCGAGCCCAGCTCTCTGCGTTGCTACCGGCTGGCCGGCCGTCATACTAACACAATTGGCAGTGTTAGAGGGTGGGAAAGCCGGTGGGTAGGGATTGGACGTTGTGGACAGCGACTCCTACAGGTCGGTTGGGTGACGCCGGTACAGCGGAAACTGGAAGTATCGGGGGCAGCGTGAGCCTCCCACGCGTTACTCCCCGCCACTGAGAGTTTGAGCTGTTGCGGTGAAAAGATGCGACAGGCTGCCTCCTCGTGTACCGGAGGGGACACGTGATGCAAGGCTTCTATCCTCACTACAGCCGACCAGTGGGAGGCATAGTCTAGCAATGTTCAAGACAGGGGATGGAAGAATTGGAAATACGAAATTGGGATGGGAGAAAGAAAGAAAATGGGGAGAAAAAGTGGATTTAAAAAAAATACGTATTCGTGTGCATTTGACCGTGATCACGGATAAACAGCTCCTTTAGCAAGATACCCACAGCAGCTTTAACATGATGAGTTGTGCATATTGGTAGTTTGCTGTTTGCTTTCAGGTGATTAGATTAGATTCAAATGTAATTTATCATTATACAGCACAAGTACATTATGCCGAAAAGAAGCACAAGAGTGCACATGTAGCAGTAAAGTGCAACAGCAATATACAATGTACAGGTGATTAAACTGGGTACAAAATATACAAATTGGTATTACTGAGTAATAGTGCTAATCGGATGTATCACATTCACACTACATTCATTGACTTTACACCTGCCAATACATGGGATGTCCAGATTTAAAAACAGATCCATATGGTTCTTTGTCTCAATTTGTATAATTTTTTTTATTAAATTAGAATTTTTAATTGAATTTGAACTCTACAATTTTAAAAAGGCGTGTCATCAACTGTATCAAGCCTTCATGCTGATATTCCAATAGACCTCTCACCAGTGACGTGTTTCCTGGCTTCTCCCGCTGCTGCAGTTCTAGGAGAATGAAGGGACTATTAATAGATCGCTCTTAGCTTCGTCTGCGTTTCATGCAGCTTTGTTTCCTGTGAACAAAGCCTTCTAAAATACATTTCTCTCTCTGATGAGGGGGGGGGGGGGGGGGGGTTCTTGCGTTGTTCCAATAATTCCTTCATTTCGATCGGAGGGTATGTGTAATGTACTGTGTAACTTATTCCGTTGGTGACGATCAAAGCATAAAAAAACATGAAGCGTTTAGTAAAATGCACGTATTGCTGCATAGCATCGTTTTCTGGGATTAGACAAGATTACTCTAAAACTATACTCATATTCACCACGGTATAAAACGGGAATGTATGGATGAAAAAAATATTCCTTTTTCACAAATTGAACGATAGATACTCGATGTCAAATGGGCAATATTATTATATCCATAGCTATAATATATAATATAGTTTTAGCCCTGCAAACACCGCCACATATTCGTATACTTTAAAGCGCTGGCCTTTCAACAGTAACAGTAAACAGCGCCCTCTGGCGCTGAATGAGTTAAGAGATGTTACCTGGAATCATAAAACATCTAAAAACATTTGATGACAGTAGTACTAATACAGTCAAATACATAGAATCATTAATTCACTGCTATCTTTAAAACATACTGCTCAACTATTAGTGTGTGCAGGTGTGGTTTGTCACCAGCCACTCCTTTAGTTGTGTTTTAAAGGTGCTGAGCGTGGGGCATTCTCTGATCTCAGGTGGCAGACTGTTCCAAATATTGGAACAGGTCAGATAGGATCTCATCATAATGATGTAAACGTGTGAGAGGTCTATCGGTATATACCTTTATGGTAGTATACCAATAAATGTTCATGGGAGCATTAGCTAGTGTGATCTAGTGTGTGGACTCTATTTTTTAATATTCTATTTTTTTTTTTAATTCTGTCCAGCAGCTAATATTTATTGTACTTTTTGTAAGTGCTTTTGTAAACCTTTTGCATAGCTTTTTAAAAACCTTGCCATGAACTCCACGTTAAAGTTAGACAGACTCGGTTAGAGAGACGGGGACGAGAGAGATGTTCCTGGGGGCTGTGGGCGGTGTGAGCTCAGGTGAATCTGGACTGATGCTCAGCTCAGTTCTTGACGGCGGCCTCTGACCTGTCACCGGCACCCCCAGGAGAGTGCCAACGTGGCGCCGGCTCCAGACGAACTCACAGCTGGCATGTTAGGCATAATGAGACATCTTTTGTCATGGAAATCTGGAGAATCCTGCATCCTCTTCCAGTGTAATGAAAACAACTCCATCTGTTGAGATGGAACTTTGCTTTAATGAGTGAGTTTTGGCAAACATCTCATTCTTTGTCCTAATTGAAGGATATGTTTTTCAATGTGTATATAATGTATATATATATCGGTGGGTGACAGCATCTACTCAGACGGATCTATAGATCTTAAAAGTAGCCGGCAGCCAGTGTGTGTCTCCACGGTAGCAAACAGGGTGTGTGAATGCCAAGGTCGTCAGCAGGTTTGTAACCAAAACATTGCACTGAGAGCAGGCAGGTTTGGTCAGAGAGAACTAGGGGGATAATATCAACATCGCCGTTGCTATAGTGATTTGGGTCAAAGAGCCGTTGTCAAAGACTGTGTGTCACACAGTAACGAGAAGAGGGGGGCGGGGGCCTGTTGCTATGGGGAGAATGTTATGAGGGGTGAGTTTAGGGGTGGACGGTATAAACGGTATACGGTATAAACGGTATGAATTTGCTCTACGGTATGGATTTTGACTATACCGTGTAACCGGTAGAGCAGCTCTAAAAAATATTTCACTCGCATTTGCCCCTAAAAATAGATAGAATTAGTCATAGATAATAGATATGTGCGAACTGGAAAAAGTTATTTAGGAGGCTTCGCGCAGTGGGCGTGCTAGCCCCTACCGCACGCATGTAAACACGGGTCTAGTAGTCTAGTGGGACGGGACACGGGAGGACGGCGGCGTCTCCCTGAGCTAACGTTAGCTTAGCTACCGTTACAAAATGACCCAGTCAACTATTCACTTTTAGTTTAATACATGATGAGGCATTGTCTAACCGAACGGTATCTAGTCGGCCAGCTACCGATAGCTCCTGACATCAACAAACGCTCCACAAAGTCTAGTAGAGACGTGTATGCTACCTGTTAGCTCATGTTAGCGCAAGTTAGTTCACCGTTCAAAACGAAATGTCCCATTGAACTAAATAATTCACTGAGGCGTTGTATTAACGTTATATATCCGGCTAGCAGTAGCTACAGATATCAATGTCTTATAACACTGATTCGATGCGTATTCGAGCTGAGGGCTTGCTGAGCACAGTTAAGTAACGTTATACCAATACTGGGTCCAGGTGCAGCGCCGGAGAATCCTGGCCGTAGCTCTGCTCGAGGCTACTCGAGTATAGGTCCAGGTGCAGCTCCGGAGAATCCTGGCTGTAGCTGGAGGCTACTAGAGTACACACAGACAGTGGAGCTTGTTGCGTGGTGGCGATGTCTCGCAGATAATACAAGTACAAGTCTAATTATATAATATATATATTTTATAAAAAAAAAATTATATAAAATAAAATAAAAAAATTTTTTATCAAAAACGATGATACCGTGATATATACCGTTACCGTCTATGCTTCAAATTATACCGTGATATAAATTTTAGACCATACCGTCCACCCCTAGGTGAGTTCCTTCCGGGGTAAGTTTAGACTGAGATACGACGCCCAGACAAGCAGACGCGTTGATCAGAGACTTTCATCCCTCCCCACCCTCGCTGGGTGGGGGAGGGGAAATAGTGACACATCATCACTAGCTTCGGCTAACAGGAAATGGTGGTTGGCTACGACGAGAGAGAGAACCATTGGATTAAAGAGAATTAAGACTGAACAAGGAAAATACAGAACAGTGTTTATGAAAATAAACATGAGGATCTAAGGAAAGAGATCACGTTGCAGTGTCGTTTCTTATGACTAACGGATGTACTAACAGGGGTTGATACAGTGGGTGACAGCCAATGTGAAATATTGAAACAAACACAACGCAGAACAGGGAGATGAGATTACCGAAGAATCCAACATAGTGGACTGCATTGAGGGTTGAATTTTTTTGATCCTCCAATCACTGTCACTTTTTGTCCGAAGGAAGCAGCAGTTGTGATTGGAGGATCAAGAAAAGAGAGCAGGGTTTCAGATAGGTCAATTGGATGAAAGAGGGCCACTGTACTTCCTGATAGCCAAAGAGAAGCTGGGGCTATTCTCTGGCCTTGCTCCACAATGGTGGAAAGAACTTCCCACCATACAGTTAGGACAGACCGAAAATGTCCCTATTCGTGACGTGGAATCTCAGCTGCGTCTTAAACCACATTGTCTGTGTTTCAGAGTGGCCTCCCGGTGATGAATGTGGAGATCCTGAACCAGTTCCCCTCACCGCCGCTGCCCAACCTCCCCGCGCTGGCCATCACCATGGCTCCCGGCATGCCGCAGCACCAGCAGCACCAGCACCATCAGCACCAGCAGCCCATGATGACCCAGCCCCCGGTCTCCATGGCGATGCCCACCCCGGCACCGTCGGTCATGGCCATGACACCTTCAGCTCCTGGCAAAACACTCCCTTCCACCAACTTCATCACCAATTTCCCCCCAGCACAGGTAACTACCAGAGCTAATGTACTTGACTCTACATGTTGCAATGCAATCCTAAATCTTAAAGGATATACAATTCTGGGTATTTTCTGCCTAAATTCGAGCGTTTATGTGTAGTATGGAGTGACTTATATGTGTAGTATGGAGGGATGATTATGTGTAGTATGGAGTGAATTATATGTATGGAGGGATTATGTGTAGTATGGAGTGAATGATATGTGTAGTATGGCGGGATGAATATGTAGTATGGAGTGAATGATATGTGTAGTATGGAGGGATGAATATGTGTAGTATGGAGTGAATGATATACTGTATGTAGTATGGAGGGATGAATATGAATTGTAGTTGTCCTGTTTACCTTGTTTTCAAGTGCACTGATCAGGAGTAGCACTCCTAATTGCATTGTCTCATGTACAATGACAATAAAGCTTTCTATCTACTACTCGCTCATATGCTGTTCATTTGATGAGACTTTTGGTAGGAATCTATCCGTATAATGCCATATTATGATAGAAAGACAAGTTGAAGACGACTGAAATCTTGTACCCAAACCCTTTTAATAATTCTTAAATGATACATTCTGTCTTTAGGCGACCAAAGCAGATGACGATGATTTCCAGGACTTCCAGGAGGCCCCCAAGGCGGGAGGGGTAGACCAGTCCTTCACCGAGTTCCAGGGAGAGTCGAGCTTCTCCAGCACCACCACCACCACCAGCACCACTACAGTACCACAGCTCCAGAACAGGTACAGTTTGGCCAGGTCACTCACTGAAAAGCAGATGTTTCATCTCAACAGGATTATAAGCATGAGATGTAATTGCTTTTTATGAAAAGAATAAATGTAATAATAATCAATTACAAGAGGAACCAACAACAAAGCTGCCTGGGGAAAAAATGCAGGTTTCTAAATTGCCTTTATGCCTATTTGCACATTGAGCACATTTGCATTTGTTTAGTATGTAAAATGTATTGCAATTACGAGGGTATAAGTAAGGCATAATGCACAACGAGGTGTGTGATTATCGAAAATTATACCACAGTCTGGGTGAATACCCTTTTCTGATTGGCTTGCTGCGTTAAAATCATTTAATGCACACATTGCTCGGCTCAAGTTTAATCACTTGTTCTACACGCATCTGCTACCCAACCTGTAACCATAGCAACATTAAAGAGCACAGCTGTCAACCCTACTCGTTATCAACACTTACTTGTTATCAACTGTGGCGAGCACAGCTGAAAATGTACGTATGCTTTTATTTTATATTATAACAAGCCTTACTGTCAATAGCGGTGCCTATCGTTGACAAATGGTGAATATGATTTGACAGTATATTTGACAACAAGGCTCGCTAGCTATCCAGACATGTCATTGTCACCAAATCAATATCAACACTTTCACAACAAAATGGCAGGCCGTGTGTCAGTCGTAGCCTCAGGTAGATAACCTCGGCACGGCAGCTGGCTTTGCGAAGTTGAGTTTATGCACCTGTGCCTGAACCACAGCGGTTCGGAGTCGGACCAATCGGCGTCCTTTGAGGAACTACTGGCAGCTACGGGCGTGGCTTAGGGTTAGGCCAGGGTCGGCAACCTGCGGCTCCGAGGTTGCATGCGGCTCTTTAGCCAATCAGCTGCGGCTCCCTGGCCCATTTTTTTTTCTTTTTCTTATTTTGGAGATCGATGTCATACTGTGACACTGAAATGAAAAAATATTTCATCAACTAAGATATTTAGTCAACAAAAGGCTTACCTGTGTGCCTGATATGTGGTGCGAAATTTGCGAACAACGAAAAATTTACTTTTTATTTTATAGACTTTCCACAAATAAGGGAAGGACTCTAATAGAGCTGCATAGTTCAGGGTTTTATTACAAAGTAGGTCTACAGATGCCAGTGTTTTTTCTCCTTTTCTGTGTTTTATTTCAAAGTAGGTCTACACATGGTAGTCTTTTTTCAAAGTGGACTACTTTTTATTTTATAAATGTTCCACAAATAAGGGAAGGACTCAAATATACCTGAAAAGTTCAGGGTTTTATTTCAAAGTCGGTCTACAGACACCAGTGTTTTGTCTCCTCTTCTGTGTTTTATTTAAAAATAGGTCTACACAGCCAGTATTTTTTCTCCTCTTCATAAGAGTTTGAGGTTTTCCTTTGTTATAACAGGTAAAAACAGCAATAAAAAGTCAACATTTTTCTTTTTGTTGCTTTATAATCCCATTAATGCAACAAACTGTGTGCTATAAGTATAAAGTATAATAAATCGCAAAGTACTTTGGGTATGCAATTGTCAGGCGTTTTATGCTAAATGTGGGGTATGCTTGGGGATATATACAATTTTAAGGGTAAATAGGTTGTGCGGCTCCCTGAGCATTTTATTTTGTGGGACGGGGAAAAGTGGCTCTTTTGATAGTAAAGGTTGCTGACCGCTGAGGGTGTCATCCAATCACCTGCCAAGTATTTGGACTTAGATAGCGATACCAGTATCACGATACCGGTTCTAAAACGATACCATGGCAAAAACCTAAAATATCAGGAAAACTAATTGAATATAATAGTAGATGACAGAACATGGGCGGCTACGTGGCGTAGTGGGCAAGGCGCTCACCACGAAATCTGGAGACGCTGGGCTTGCTTTCAGTTTAGCTGGTCGTCCGTACTAATACACATTGGCCGTATTAGGGGGTGGGAAACTGATGGGTGGGGATCGGGCGTTGTGGACAGCGACTCCTACAGGTCGGTTGGTGCGCCTGCGCAGTAGAATCAGGAAGTGTCGGGGGCAGCATGAGCCTCCCACGCGTTACTCCTCGCCACTGAGAGATCGAGCTGCGCAGGTGAAAAGATGCGACTGCTGTTACCTCAAGTACCGGAGGGGACTTGTGCTATGTATGACTTAGTCCACATTGCAGCCGGCTTGTGGGAGGCAAGAAACAGCGTTCGTGACAGGGGAGGGTTGAATTGGATGATACGAAATTGGGATGGGAGAAAATATAGAAAATGGGAGAAAAAGTGGATAAAAAAAAAATAGTAGATGACTGAACATGGAAAACATTTTATAAACAGTGCCGACACTCTTGACGCGGAGAGAGCGCACGCAACGCTCTCACACACACACACACACACACACACACACACACACACACACACACACACACACACACACACACACACACACACTGCTTTGATCATGCATCCACTCAACTCATAGAAAATACAGCATCAGGCTATTATTCTAAAAGTATCGACACCAAAGTAGCGGACCGTTTTTAACAGTTGGGTATCGTGATACTTTTCTAGTATCGGTGTATCGTGCGACCCTACGGCAGACCCTCTGGCGGGTCAGGTTATGAAGTGGAGTCATTGTGAATTGCATTGGTGAGGATGATGGGATGTGCGACAACTGTTTATTTGAAGGGAGTACACAAATTAGCAATTTGTGGCCGTTAGGCCCATCATACAGTGAGGCCAATCTCTTATACAAATTAGAAATGTGCTTTCGCGATCACTCACTCATATTGTTTACCCATAGCTAGAATTATACTCAAACCCAAGAGAGGTTATTTTTAGTCGACTCATCCCGCATGATATTTGTCTTCCCTCGCTCCGTCGGTCTCTGGGACCGCAGCATCGCTCACGGACTCTTTAATTGCCCGTGCTGGCTCTCTCTCTGCATAACAATGACTCAGGGGTCAGGGCTTAATGCATTAATTTCTGCGGACAGCAGATGAGCTCGTTTTCTTCCATATTACTTTCCTGAACCCGTGTGGGGAGAGTCTGACCTGACGTGGCAGAGAGAGCGAGAGAGAGAATACAGAACTACACCCAAAAAGAAAAGTCTTGACTGTTTCAACAGTGTATCACCAAATCCCCCAAAGTCCAAGATCACTATCTAATTAAAAGTGAAACCACAAAGCCTGCGGCTGTGTTGGCAGGCACACTCGGGCAGCAGAGGAAGCGGCATTGAAGCGTATTCTGTTTGCTGCAAAGTGGGATCCCCTGACTCCCCTCTTTGGTTTGGTTCCCGTGTGTCTTATCGGACGTCCAGTCCAGGCTTCTCAGGCTTTGTACCGTCTTCACTTGGTGCGTTCGGAATATATTAGTCATGGGCGACGAGGCGAGTATCATCCATATTTGATGTGCAGTAAAGAATAAATACATTAAATATATATTATTTTTATATATATAAATAGATCCGGCCATTTCAGGGTGCCAAAGGTATTTTTGGATTGATTAATGTCCAGATAACATGCAATATTTTCCCATTGAAGATGCTCCATGTAGGGTTTTCACTAAATGCACGACAGTAAGACCATCTGTGCTGCAGTACAGCACAGCCATCTGGTAGTAGATGAAGCTATAGTGCTGTATAGGGCTCACCGTCGATTTCTTTTTGGAATTCGAAGCTTCTGGGCCGAGATTCGATTTAAATTCGAAGCTTCGAGAAAAAAAGAATTATTAATACTTAAAAAAAAAAAATTATATATATATATTTTTTTTTTATGTTGTGGGACTTGTACAGCACTTTGTTCAACTTTGTCAGTGCTGTAAAGTTTAAACCTTTTTAAATCTTAGACAAACTAAACACTTTGCCTGCATGAAATATTGTAAGCCGTCATTTGAGGCTTTATAAAAGCAGCACAATGAACACAAATCTGTCAGTGCTGAGTCCGACCTCATCTTAAATAACAAACAGCATTGATTGTTGTAATTAACACTTTAATCGCCGATGACGTGTTTAGACGTCATTCCTCGCCATGCTCATTCTGCCGAAGACGCCGTAACTCGTCTTTGATATCAATATTTCAAAAATCTGTGCTCGAAATCATATTTCTCCTCCGGGGACCTGAGATGTACAGCTGAGCTCCACTCAACTCTCTAGCGGTTCAAGAGCGCCATCTGGTGGCCGATCGGCCGATTGCCAACAGGAAGTGACTCGTCAAACAGGAAGTGCTCATCCATATTTCGTCCGGGCACTCGCGATCATTAGCAGGACTCTATCTCAACACACTGGATAATCAATCGCTCGCCCTAACTCGATAAACAACGTTATTTGGACGTATATAGTATTATACAACCTGGAAATGGTTCATCAGTATCAACATCCCATAATCGAAAACTGTCTACTCCAAGCTGATCGTCCAACGGCGCGAGGAAGATACAGTGAGTTTCAACGTTATTTTCTAACGTCTTCTATACTAACTGATCTGATGATCATATGACCCACACTAGATGAATGGTATAACGTTGCCCACGGAATTATAAACGCCCCCTCGCCCATCCGGTCAATATCAGATGATACGTAGTAACTTCTAGAAGTACCTCCAGTTGAAATTTTTCATCTGGCACCGATCGCTACCAAACTGTATTTGATCATCAATATAATGCATTTGGGGCTATAAATCAAGTTCTGGAGAAAGCTGCAGAAAACGATAAAAACATACTTATACTTTAGACCATATTTAGTATGAATATGTGAATGAAAAAGTATATCGTTGCTACACCCTGAACAATGGATATAGGACATTGAATGGGCCATAATAATGTCAATTTAGCAATAGAATTTAAAAAGTTATAGCCCTGCAAAGAAGGGGAACTTCTCCATAGACAAATAGAGCTGGCTAGGGATGGTAAATTATGAATTTAACCATGGCGATCAAAGTGTTAACAAAGAGAGGCAGAGTTGATTTTGCAAAAAAAAAATATATATCAAAAATATATATATAGCCTATAATATAGGCTATATATATTTTTGATATATATATTTTTTTTGCAAAATCAACTCTTTTGTCTACAGCACTAGGGCTGTCTTAAATACTTCGAAGCTTCGTTCGATGGGCATGGGTTTCGAATATGAAAAAAAAATTCGATTATGTAAAAAAATATATATATTATATATATTTTTTTACATAATCGATTTTTTTTTTCATATTCGAAACCCATGCCCATCGAACGAAGCTTCGAAGTATTTAAGACAGCCCTAGTGCTGTAGACATGTACCATACCTTCTGCCTTAGCAGATTCCATGTTCTCTCTATCTCTATCCATCTCCATCTCCATCTCCCTCTCTCTCTATCCTCTACCTCTCTCTCTCTCTCTCTCTCTATCCTCTACCTCTCTCTCTCTCTCCTCTATCTCTCTCTCTCCTCTCTCTCTCAAAAAACAGATCAGAGGCTACCATCACATCTCCACTATCCTATCTCAAACCCCGCCCTCTTTTCTTGATCACAACTTTTGCATCCCTCGGACAGACCGGTCAATAGCATTGTAATAAATGTTCGCCACTGACTGAGCCACAATACGTTAATGCAACAATTCTACATGTTACCCTCCGATAACGTGGTTCATTGTCATACTGAAGCATCTGTGAACCAGTCAACCACCACTACTCTCAGACTAAGAGCGCGTACCCATCGGGTGGAACGGTAGCCGAAATTCCACCTCGCTAGACCGATGCCTTATATTTGAGTTTAGATTAGATTAGATTTGATTCAAATGTATTGTCATCATACAGTACACAAGTATATAGAGGGGTTATATGCAGGTATATTCAGACAAATAATATTTGCAGCGACATGTCCAGTTGAGTGTCGGAACAGAGAGGAGATGTATGGCGTCCCTGCTGACGGTGTGTGTGTGTGTGTCTCTTTCTGCAGTGCCCCTTCCATCCTGACACCGGTGTCTGGCTCCTCCTCCACCTCCGCCTCCTCGGCCTCTGATAAATACGCCGTCTTCAAGCAGCTCTCTGTGGAGCCGCCTGCTGAGCCCGCAGCCCCTGCCTCAGGTACCTGCTGCACACCTCACCCCCCCCTTGGGCCCTTGGGTTCCCAAAACACATACTCTTTTTAATGCATTTGTTTATTTGTCAGGGACAATGCAAAAGAAAACATTATAGCAAGTTACAATCACAAGATACAGATGCATGCATTGCATGTAGGATTTCTAGTCGAGGCTAATTTGCAATCCTTGTCCCTGGTTAGGCTTTTCTACTTAAAATCATTACATTATCCTCATTACCAAAAGTGCATTAGTTAAAATGAGCACATATTTAATAGTGACATCACATGATCATACAATAATTACGATAATTACATCACAGTCATTTTACGTATGTGTGTGTGTTCCCTGATTCATGACACTATATGTGTATGTGCATAAAATGTATAGGTGTGTGTGTCCATATGCATGCACTTACTGTTATAGCATGTTATTAGCAAGAAACATGAAATGGATATGGATTGAACATAATAGTCACACGGCGGCCATTTTGCTCTCATGTCATGCTCAGGTTGGGAACAGGGTGGAAAGAAATCCCAACCTGAGCATGACATGAGAGCAAAACAGCTGCCGTGGGAATAATATGGTCACAGACCCAGCAGCACATAATTAGCTAACCGTCCATAACTGTCTATACAGCGGGTGAGGAGATGAGGATGATGAACGCCAAGATATGATGCTAAAAGTCATCCTCTCATTGTGCTAGCTTCTAGTAGAATAATACTTCAATTGAAATGACCGCCGGGGACCCCCAGACCTCGCCTTTGAGCACCGCTCCCCGTACACACGGCCCAAACGTATGCCTTCCTTCCCCTCACCCCATCAGTATGTGCCCTCGCACAACACACCAACCATCTGTACAATCATAGCCCGTGTGTCAGACGGGTTACATATTGCATGCCATCTGAACCCGTTGTGGTGTCTTTGTTTTGATTCAGATTTCGGAGACAAATACAGTGTGTTCAGACAGCTGGAGCCGCCCGCTGACAGGAAGCCAGCAGGTAAGGAAGCCCCGCCTTCCTCCCCGGGTACCGGACGACGTCATTATGCTCATAAAAACACCAGGGTGGGGGGGGATCGATACTGGAATTTCGAACTTCGATACGATACCTTGAAAAGTATCGATATTCGCTACCATTTTCGATACCACAGGGAAAAAGGTTCAATCTTAAAATGTAAAAAAAAAGAAAAGAAATAGTTGCTGGTTGATTCTCCTCAGCTTCTCTCTGGTACTATAAGAGAATATAAATATAACACTTTTAAAACCCTTTGTTTATCTTTAGATCACACATTTAAAAATAACTGTTCATCTCACTTCAATAATTTTTATTGCAGAACATGGTATTTTCTCAAGCAGACAGATGTAAACACTGTAATCTGTGTTGCATGTACCTGACAAACTGAACTGTTTGTATTACAGTCATATTCCGACTTAACTGAATGCACATGTGTGTGTGGACTACTGTACTATTACAGGTATTGAAATGAACAATGCAACTTCCTTATACAATTTTTTTTATGAATAATTAAATATCGATATTTCGGGAAATGAGTATTGAAACCGTTTTAAATATTCAGAATCGATATGTATCGATTTTTCGATATTTTTGACAACACTACCATGCACACACACCAGGGTGGGGGGATCGATACTGGCTGCTGGACACACGCTGGTCACTTCTCACCTTCCTCCCCAGTGTCTGGTGAGACGTTTTGTCTGGTCAATGAAAAATGTAGCTCCCTGCCCTGATGCGCGCACGAGCACACACACACACACACACACACACACACACACACACACAGACACACACACACACACACACACACACACACACACACACACACACACCACACACACACACCACACACACACACATTCTCTTACTCTTACTTACCTCACGTTCTCACACACATGCTCTCTTTCTCTCCCTCTCTCTATCTCTCCCTCTTCTCTCTCTCCCCCCCTCTCTCTCCCTCTCTCTGCTCACTCACTCACTCACTCACTCATTCACTCATTCACTCACTCACTCACTCACTCACTCACTCACTCACTCACTCACTCACTCACTCACTCACTCACTCACTCACTCACTCACTCACTCGCACGCACGCACGCACGCACGCACACACACACACACATGCATTGTCCTTCAGCTAACCGAATCCCCATAGCCTCTTAGCTGAGCTACTGAGGGGACATATCTGTCCCTGGGACAGTCCCTGTATCATGCAACAGATGGCTAGAGGAGAGGAGACACTTTCAAGGATACGGTCTTAATGGGTTTTAATGGGCAAAGAGGAGTAGGCCATTAGTGTTTTATTGCCTGGATTGAGGCGAGAGTTAACTCCTTAAGTCGAGTGACCACCTCTTTTCACGATCGCATACACGAGAGCAAAATGGTGCTGCGTGTGAATATGAGTCAGTTATCAAGGGAGAGTAGTGTAGATTTCATTAACACTGAGAAGCAAGCAGATACCTTGGTATGGTTTGGACTAAAGGCGGTCTTTGGTTTGCGCGCCACATTCATCATTGATTCGGGTATGTCTCCTGCTCCCCTGCCTCACTAGAACAGCTTCTGATGGGGACGGCTGCTCCCATGACTCCAGTAAGTCCTGCTTGCGGTGACCTTTCCCCTCTGTGTGATCTGGCTCCCTCCATCTGCATAATGACTCCATTAGGTTGCTCTTCTCAGCCGTTACAGGAGCATTGTGTGTGTGTGTGTGAGTGAGTGTGAGTGACAGGGCTCATCTACAGTGTGAACATTTCGCTCACATTTGCGACAAAAAATACATGTGTGCGAAGCGGAAAAGTAATTTAGGAGCACATGTGCGAGACATCCTACCAGCTGACCATTCAATGATATTTTCCCCCACTGCATTTAGGTCAGTGGTTGCATTGACTCAACTACCAAGATCTGTTGCTTGGACCAACCAATCATTAAAGATAATAAAAATAAAACGAAAAGTCTTCATTCGTTTCACACATTGCAACGTAGTTATGCAGCAACACACATGCATTTT
Organism: Notolepis coatsorum; assembly: GCF_963971535.1. NCBI lineage: Eukaryota > Metazoa > Chordata > Actinopteri > Aulopiformes > Paralepididae > Notolepis > Notolepis coatsorum. The sequence continues at coordinate 301,223,080 of NC_140165.1, read as the reverse complement.
CTTTTTCGGCTTGTTGATGAAATTTCCTCTCTGCGCTTGACCCATCCTGTCGCCCTTCCCCCCAGAAGCAGACATTGGTTTAATAAAAAAATGTCTGCAGGGGAAACCCTTGCGAGCACAGGGGGAGAACACGCAGACTCCACACAGAAAGGCCCGGGAGATACCCCACCTGGGTACCTGGCAACGTGGCAACCTGGTCCCCAAGTGGGAATCGAACCCAGGACTTTGTTTACTTTTGGTGGACCGTGGCTAGCGGTCGGTGGCTAACAGCAGCAAACGCTTGAACATTCGGCTGAGTTTCACAAAAAAGATGGAATACAGCGAAACACAATACCTGCAGCAAGAGGATTTCGTGCAAGCAAGGAAGCACAGCCAATATGACAAAGCATTGGCTTCAAACCTTTGTTTTCGACGTGTTGCGGTCGCCTGCGGTTAGCGCTGACGTCAAAACACTGCTAACGTTGCACTCGGGTTATTATCTCCTGTGCTGCACAAGCACTAACGTGAAGAGAGGTCTGGCTATGCTATGCGAGTCAGACGCTCGAGTGTAACATTATACTGACAGGTTGACATTCGTCTTTTATATTAGAGGTACCAAAACAAACGATAATCGTAGATGCAAGTTCACAAAGCCTACCACCTCCAGTTAATCCCCAGACACCCTCTATTAAAGACATCCTTCACTTTAGCTGTAAAGGGGAAGATGAGCACAGAGAGAGTGGATGAACGTCACTGAGCAGTGATTTAAGGTGAACATTCCTTGGCAACAGTTGTCTCCTTCCTTAGGTAATAGTAGGGCTGTCCCCGACTAAGGATTTGGTTAGTCGACTTTGATTGGCCGAAATTAGACGATAGTCGACTATAAAAAAAAAAAAAAAAAAAAAAAAAGTACAATTATATATATATATTTTTTGTATTATTCCATTTGGGCTGTGGGGTGCTTAATGTCTGAAGGAGTCGACTGAAGGCTTCTTGTCCTCTGCAAAAGCATGCAATTGGTCCACTGATGGATACATCTTGGTATTTGTCTCTAGTCTAGTGTGTTCATTAGATGGGTTAAAATCCTCGTTAGCGTTAGCCACGCTTCTAGGCCTCTTTTCTTTTGGAAAGAATGACATTCTTTTTTTATATAAAAAAAAAGTATTTTTAATTTTTTTTGCATTCGACTAAGAGGTAGGCAGTCGACTATGGCTCCTTTCGATCGATTAGTCGACTATTCGACTAATGGGGGTCAGCCCTATTTTGCTTAATAGATAAGCAAAATGCATTATCATCCACGGCAATATTAATGAATTTAATAAGCCTCCTTTGATATATTCCTCTCATAATGCATCAGAACAGGATGACACAAACTAAAGTCTTAAGTTACAGCAGGTTATGAGAAGAATAGACCTTCATGTCATGGTTCACAATTTACTGACGATGGGCCTAAATCTGCCAAGAATGAAAGTAGAATAGTGTTGGTTCTTGATGTTACATTTTCTCCCCCACCACAAATATTAGAATCGGAACAGAGATTCGATAAGAACTAGATTCGTGCGTGTGTATGCGTGTGTGTGTGTGTGTGTGTGCGTGTGTCATACTGTTCCTCTGATGTGGTTCAGCAGCAGCCCCGACACCAGTGGAGTATCTACTCGTTTCTCTTTTCCTCTGTGGTTTACTTCATAGATCTTTCGTCTTTCAAAAAGCCTGTGATTTTTTGGAGGAAGAAGAAGAAAAACGGCTAAAGAATAAAGAAAAACAAATAATCTATTCCAAAAACTCCAGCCCACTGCTCCAAGTTGGCAGCCTTTTTCGAGTGTGTAGGGAGTTCTTCTCTCTGACGCACGGCTTAATCGTGTCCTGCCCCAGTTTGGGACTGACTTCTCAGTGCATGTTCTTGGTGTGTGTGTCTCTGTGGTTCTCTGCGTGTGTCTCTCTGTGTGTGTCTCTCTCTGTGTGTGTATGTGTGTGTGTGTGTGTGTGTGTGTGTGTGTGTGCGCGTTTGTGTGTATGTCTGTGTGTCTATATGTGTGTCTCTCTGTGTGTGTGTGTATGTGTGTGTGTGTGTGTGTGTGTTTGTGTGTGTGTATGTCTGTGTGTGTCTCTGTGTGTGTGTGTGTGCGTGCAGTGGTGTGGGCTGTTGTTGTCTGTCTGTCTGGACTTCCAGGCCCAGGCAGCACACAGCTCACAGAAATGTGCCACAGTGTGTGAGAGGGAGAGAGAGAGAGAGAGAGGGGGGAGGCGTAACTAATCCAGCCATTTCTCTCTCTCTAAATTAAATTATCTCTCCCCTCTCTCCCTCTCTCTCAGGATTGTGAAAATGAGAGAAAGATTCAGGCGAATACAGCCGATGCTATACTGTGTCACGCCGATGTTCCCCCCCGTCTGTGTTCTAATACGTTGATTGTCTCCCTCCGTGTTCGCAGGGGAAGGATTCGCAGACTTCAAGTCCGTCAGCGCCGACGACGGCTTCACAGACTTTAAAACCGCCGACAGCGTCTCTCCACTAGAGCCCTCGGAGCAGGCCAAGATGTTCCAGCCCGCCTTCCCCTCTGCCTTTCCTAACTCTCAGTCTCTCCAGCAACTACCACAGCAGCAGCATCAACAACAACAACAACAGCAGCAGCAACAACAACAACAACAACAACAACAACAACATCATCATCACCAGCCGACAGTGTCTCTCTCTCATCCTAAAAACACTCTCAACATGGCCGACCTGGACCTTTTCTCCTCCATGGCCCCCTCCGCCCCCGCCCCCCCGGCCGAGACCAAGCCGGGCCCCTTCCCCTCTGTGTCCGCTCCCCCCTCACTAGTGCTGCTGCCGCCGGGCGGAGCCAAGCCGGGCCCCTTCCCCTCCGTGCCCGCGCCCCCCTCACTAGTGCTGCTGCCCGGCGGAGCCAAGCCCCCGGGAGGAGGGGCCGACGACTTCGGCGACTTCGCCCTGTTCGGCTCCTCCTCCGAGGCGGCCCCGGGCCCCGCGGGGGGGGGAGGAGGGGGCGCGGCGGCGGCGCCTCAGGACGACTTTGCGGACTTCATGGCGTTCGGCAGCTCCGGCGGCGAGCCCAAGGGCGCCGGGGGGAGGGGCGAGGCCTCCGGCCAGCAGCAGCAGCGTCCGCCGCAGGGCTCCGACAAGTACCAGGTGTTCAAGCATCTGTCGCTGGAGGGAGGCCCCGCCCCCAACGACGACGCCAAGGAGAGCGTCGGCAGCGGCTCCTTCTCCTCCCTCCGGAGCGAGGCGGACGACTTCGCCGACTTCCAGTCCTCCAGGCTGTGCACGGCGCCGGGCGACAAGGTGGCCGCCTTCAAGCAGCACAAGGAGGACTCGGCCTCGGTCAAGTCCCTGGACCTGCCCTCCCTCGGGGGCAGCAGCGTGGGGAAGGAGGACTCCGAGGACGCCCTCTCGGTGCAGCTGGACATGAAGGACATGGGCGGAGACCTGAAGCACGTGATGTCAGACAGCTCTCTAGACCTGCCCGGCCTCTCGGCCCACCAGCCCCCCGCTGCAGGTGAGGAACTAGTGCGCTTGCTCTGGTGAGAGGGGCCCCCCCCTGCCCCATCCAGTCACACCACACCAAACCAACCAAACCCCTGGGGGCCCGCGGCGTCCTCTTCACCACCCCCCCGCTGTGCCCACTAAACCAGGGGGGGGGTCAAAGGGCACGTTAGTGAGGTCCCGATTTACAAGTGAATCGTTACAAGTGAATCATGCTCAAACACTCAGACACCATATACACCATTCACAGCATTAGAGCATCTAATCTTTCATCCCATGTCCTTTGCATTTCACATTCATCAGCATATTTATTTATTTATTTGTTTATTCACTTATTTATTCACTTATTTATTTACTTCTCCTTCCCCCCTTCCTTTCTTCTTTCTTTCCTTCTTTCCTCCCTGACTCCATTCCTTTCTTCCTCTCCTCCTTCTTTCCTTCCTTCTTTCCTTCCTTCTTTCCTTCCTTCTTTCCTTCCTTCTTTCCTCCCTTCCTTCCTTCCTTCCTTCTTTCCTGCCTTCCTTCCTTCTTTCCTTCCTTCCTTCCTTCCTTCCTTCCTTCCTTCCTTCCTTCCTTCCTTCCTTCCTTCTTTCCTTCCTTCCTTCCTTCCTTCCTTCCTTCCTTCCTTCCTTCCTTCCTTCCTTCCTTCCTTCCTTCCTTCCTTCCTACCTTCCTACCTTCCTTCCTTCCTTCCTTCCTTCCTTCCTTCCTTTCTTCCTTTCTTCCTTCCTTCCTTTCTTCCTTCCTTCCTTCCTTCCTTCCTTCCTTCCTTCCTTCCTTCCTTCCTTCCTTCCTTCCTCCCTTTCAATATATTATGTTTGTTATTGTGCCATAATGAGCGATACATGTATTATGTGTGTATTTTATCCCAGACAGAAAGGACGGGGCCTGGCCTCTGCCTCTACATGTATTCAGTATTTATTGATGAGCGAGAGCGTGCAGACATGACGCAGACATAGTTCACGTGTTGAGGTCCCCGCTTCCGTCTGTCTCGTCTCTGTGGCCCCATCCGTGTCTCCATAGCAGACAGACGTCCCCTCAACGTAGCCTCTGTTTTTGCCGCGGCCCGTGTGTGTGCGTAGGTGTGTGTGTGTGTGTTGACATGGCGAGTGGCAAGAGTAAGGGGTAGAATACAGACGGAACGCGGGAGCCTATTATGGTGATGAGCTTCCGCAGGGGAGAGAAATTGTGTTTACTCCGATCACCGGCTTCACCCCAAAGTGCTGCAGCCCAAAGGCTTCATCCCAAAGCCGTTATTCACCTTTAAACTGTTGATATTTCAGTCTGCACTTAAATGCGTGCCAAATCATGCCGTTTTGATGAGTCCGTGAAAATGGGAAATAGTTTCTGTAGGACACGAGGGAACGTCTTGTTCCTAAGCCGGGGAGATTAGTGTTTTTGTGAGAAAGGGTGATGAGAGTTCGGCTACACTAAAACAATAGATTTGTGTGCAATATTACCGGTAGGCCAGAGAGTGTGTGTGTGTGTGTGTGTGTGTGTGTGTGTGTGTGTGTGTGTGTGTGTGTGTGTGTGTGTGTGTGCGACTGCGCGTATGTGTGTCATGTCTGACAAACCTGTTTTTGATCATCGCAAGCTAACCCCCCCCCCCTTTCAGTGTTCTCCTGAGTAACCATACAGCATTATTCATCTTCCTCATGCATCATCATGACCCTCTCATAACGGGACGTTTCATTCTCCCGGTGGTGTCCTGCCACTTCGCCGAACCACACTGATCACCCTGACTCTGTTGGGTCCACCTTTTTCTATTAAACCTACAGTATCTGTAAGTTTGCCTTCATAATCTAAGACCCCGTCCCTCTCAGAGCCCCTCCCCCAGCGCCTCTTCTCCAGGGGGGGCGGGGGTCATCGTTTATTCACAGAGCATATCATCTATCCACGTCACGTCTCATGTTCCACACACGCCTGCTACGCACGGTTGACCTGACTCAAACTCGCCCTCTTTTCCTCTATCCGCCCAATCGCAGCGGTCGCTTTCCCCCGGGGGGAAACGGCGGTCGTGATTGGAGGGGCTGGAGAAAAGAGGGGCGGAGCTCGAGACGTGTCAATTGCATCCCTCACGGGAGACGTGAGAGATTATGTTTGTTTGTTTTCTTACGTCAACATTCTTGCACTCGACTGTCTGCACGGTTTTGCAGTTATTTAGAAGATTGATGTATCTCAGTATATAACATATCAATCAGTCAATCAGTCAAATGGGCATGTATGTCACCTGAGGAACTGGTCCTTGAGTTTCTTGTATAGCATATTAACTCGTAATGTAAACAAACATCCCCCATTGCCTTATTTCTATTTGTGTGCGACGGAGGAACTGTGGGTTCGACGGGAAAGCAGACACCTCTCTCTCCATACGGAGAGAGTTTGATGGAACTGCAGCAAAACAGTTAGGCTGCCGTCGACGTGACGGTGAGCTGTCTTAGCTTTGATACATTCCGAGGACGCTTTTAGGCCACAGCTCCTTGGTAAGGTTCCCCTCCCGGCACCCTGTGTTTCTCCACCCTCTTGTTCTTGGAGAGCCTCCGGGGGACTTGAGGTTAAACCACCTTTTCCCCTGTTACTCTATGTTCCCGGACACCAAGGTCGATCTTAAAGAGACAGTAACTCTTTTTCTCCCCCCCTCCAACGCCCTGATGGGCCAATCAGAGCAGCTACATGTGACTGATGGGCCAATCAGAGCAGCTACATGTGACTGATGGGCCAATCAGAGCAGCTACATGTGACTGATGGGCCAATCAGAGCAGCTACATGTGACTGATGGGCCAATCAGAGCAGCTACATGTGACTGATGGGCCAATCAGAGCAGCTAGATGTGACCGATGGGCCAATCAGAGCAGCTACTTGTGACTGATGGGCCAATCAGAGCAGCTACATGTGACTGATGGGCCAATCAGCAGCTAGATGTGACTGATGGGCCAATCAGAGCAGCTACTTGTAATCGATGGGCCAATCAGAGCAGCTACATGTGACCGATGGGCCAATCAGCAGCTAGATGTGACTGATGGGCCAATCAGCAGCTAGATCTGAACGATGTGCCAATCAGAGCAGCTACTTGTAATCGATGGGCCAATCAGAGCAGCTACATGTGACTGATGGGCCAATCAGAGCATCTACTTGTGATCGATGGGCCAATCAGAGCATCTACTTGTGACCGATGGGCCAATCAGCGCCGTTGCACTTGCCAGGTGTCCCGTTGTGCGTCAGGGCGTGTGGGTCCAGGGGGGGGCTCTCCGAGAACATGCCTCAACATACCCCTCCTGCCTTGCTTTTTTTGCTGCAGTGTGCCTGCTTTTTCAATTTGTGAAATTGACAAGAACGTATTATAGGATGCCATCTTTTCTGCATAACACTATTGCAAGTTGTTTTTATCCAAGGGAGAAAAGAAAAAAACATGTATACATACAGATTTAATAGTGTATTTTTACTACAGGAAAATGAACTCTTATTTTGAAACTAGATAGACTTCCTGGTCTTGTTCTTGATGTGTCGACTGTATAAATTAAATGTAGCCTATTTATTAAGATATTATAATATTTTGGGGCTGAGAATCAAACATTGTCGTGGTGTGTAATCCTGATGTGCTTTCATCGAGGCGCACGTTAGCCCGCTATGACAAACAATCACTGTAGCAAGAGAAAAAGGATACTGTCTCTTTAAATCTATTTTAGCGCCTGTGATTGGACACGGCCAAGGCCCGTTCTGAGATGTTAGTTGTAAGGACGGCCCTCTTTGTTTCCTGTAACCCTTTGAGCGCTTGAGCAAGATCACGTTGATATGTTTACATTCAAATCACTGGCTCCTGTGAATTTGCTTATAGAACGTATGCTAATGACTGTGGGTCATATTAAATGTCAGCATGGCTTAGTCCACTGGTATTATAACAGTGGGAAAATAAATTTTTACTATAATAATAATAATAATAATGGACCAAGTGCATAAAGATGGCGGTCTTCCCAGCTCCTCTCCCAGCGCAGAGAGGACGCCTAGTATTTATTTACCGGACAAAACCAGATGCAGATGCTTTGCCGACGGGTAATGATGTCGAACCAGACAGCCGCCGTCTTTATCCACCCTGGTCCGGTCAAAGCCAGCACATAATCGCAGAGAAGCCTTGCAGGTCCTCAAAGGGTTAATGCATCCCGCCTTGAACTTGTCCTTTCAATGACCTTTCTTTCAACCCGGCTTTTACAAGTGTTCTGTATTCAATTCTCTTCCTGTTGCTTTTACGCCCTACTAGTAGATACTACGGTGTGTCATACTGGTTTTAGTCTGTGGATGTGCCTTCTCATTCTGGTCTCTGCTTCTATATTCTGGGATTATTATCTTTCCTTTTTAACCTCCTCTGTTTGTTTGTTTGTTTGTTTGTTTACTTTCTTCCTTTTTGTTTTTCCGACTTTTGCATGCCCTTGTATTCTAAATGATTGAAATCTTAATTTCACAAGTGTTAGTTTGACGAAAACCTCTTGTAACGATAGAACCTCTTTCACGGTATTTTGTGATCTCTCTCTCTCTCTCTGCTCATGTTGTCGTAATAAATATTACTATTGGTACTTTGCTGAGATGCGTACCGTCTTCTTTTCTCCTCTCCTCTCCTCTCTCCCCGAGAGTCTCGCGTGACGAGACAACCGAGCCTCCGACACTAGATCCTTGTCAATTTCACAAATTGCTTTTTTTGTACCTGAGGATTCTGTCAAGCGGTCACGACGAGCATGCGGATGCGCGCGCACGCGCGTGTGTGTGTGTGTGTGTGTGTTTGTGTGTGCGTGCGTGAGCGAGAGAAGGGGAGAATGAGAGAGAGAGAGACGATGGGGAATTCAAGGAAGAGGGGATCGATGTGGTACCGGGGCGGCTCCCTTTTTATTTTTTTTAATCAATGTTGCCATAGCAATGGGTCACTATAAAAAAATAAAAATAAAAGTCCCCTGAGGTGAAGTCCCTGTGTGCACATCGTCTGTCATCCTCGTTAGCCAAACTGATGACTGGATTGTTGCCACACGGCTGCAGTGGCGGCGAGGTGGCGGTGCCAGCTGGGTCGTGTCCCCTCTCCCGTCAAGCCGCAGGGCTCCCAGGCGACCTGTTCTCCCTTCCGCCGGGATGAGCCTCGTCGTGAACAGAACTGACCTGATCTCTCGAGCCACTCTCTCCTTCGTCCTCCCAACCGCCGCTTTGGCTCTGGGACACGCTTTTGAAACGAGTCAATTGTGTGAAAGTGAAGTGAAAAAGATCTTAAGAAAATTGTGTTCTTCTCAAAAGAACAAGGGAGTAGCCCCCGGTACCGCTGTGAATATCCCATGCCGTCGTCAGCCACAGATTATTATATCCTCAGAGTGGGAATTAGGAAAAACCTTAGTGTCATTTGCAGTTGTCATCTTGGTGCGGTCAGGTCACACGCAGGTATTGTATTGCAGAATGAGAACTGCTTTCCCTTCAAGTAGGGACGTTCCGGTCTAGTTCCTCTGCCCCTGGTCCCAGTCATTTAATGTCTAGTACAGAGTCTGATATTTGTATTTTCTTCTAAAGTTAGTAAAAACCAATCCAATGTAGCTAACATATGCTTGGTAATTGAAGAAAGAAATAGATAGCCTACGTCACAGCTTTCTTGGTTTAATTTTTTTTCTTATACAATAAACAGTGGCTCAGGAGATAGTGTGGTCATCGGAAAGGTTCCCGGTTCGATTCCCGGGCAGTGTGTCGAAGTGTCCTTGAGCAAGACACTTAAACCCTAATTGCTCCCGATGAGCAGGTTGGCACCTTGCCATGGTCGCCTCCGCCGTCAATGTGTGAATGTGTGGGTGAATGTGAGGAACGAAATTGTAAAGCGCTTTGGATACAAGCTGCTATATAAATGCACCGTTTACCAAAAAAGGATAGATTAAAATATGCTGTGATCTGGTCCGATTCCATCGGGATGTCCCTAGACTCCCTACCAACCTCAAGAATTCTTTAGAGTTCATTGTTAATATGCACTGCCATAAACTAAACGGCACATATCAAGACACTGTAGATTTACTGCACACAGCTTGACAGTGGACTCTCACTGCGAATGGGTTCTTTTAAAATCCCCTAGTTTGACATACTAGCCCTCATTTTCACACTACTTTATAATACGTCTGTGTTGGGCAGACGTCTACACCTGCCAGAAGGCAGAAGCCCTTGCCGTCTTGTCTTGGCTCATTTCAGCACCTTCCGTCTGCTGTTCCTAGGAGGTATGTTTGTGTTGTCGTTGCAGAAGGAGACGACATGAAATTCGACCCCTTCGGAACGTCGGCCGCCGGCGGTCTGTCCAGCTACGACTGGCCGGACAGGGAGGAATGCCTGCCCGGTGAAGCCAGGAAGCTCCCGGGCCCGGAGGGCGGCGTTCTCGCCTCCTTGGCGCCCGCCCACAGGAAGGAGCTGGCCTTCGGTAGCGCGGAGAACGTCACCAACGCCTCCGCGGCGGCCAACTCCGCCGCGTTCTTCGCCGAGGACGCTTCGTCCGCGGACGACAAGTTCGAAGCCTTCGCCGACTTCGGCTCCTGCGGCGGGATGGAGGACAACAGCGACGACTTCGGGGACTTTGCCAGTATTTCTGAGAAGTCTGACTCTCTGGCCACCAACGCCGAGGTCGGCTCCGAGGGCAACGCAAGCGAGGCCTCCGATGATTTCGGGGCCTTCCAGGGGGACAAGCCCAAGTTTGGCAAGTCCGACTTCCTCAAGGCTGGCTCTCAGGCCAAGGTCAAGTCCAGTGAGGAGATGATCAAGGATGAACTGGCGACCTTTGACCTGTGTGTTCAAGGTGAGTCACATCGTCGTTGTTTTCTTCAGTATCAATCCTTTCACATATTATTCACCTGCTACTTCTCTCTCTCTCTCTCACTGAATATGATGTTTAAATTTTACAGTGATGTACCTGAACTCATCATCATCATATCGTTCATATTTTGGGCGAACGTGAACTGAACGTACTGTATTTCCGCTAGATGAACGTAATTGTGAACGCGTTCATTCTCGGCGCTCTATCACAGTATAACTTCGTTCAAAGGTGTGCCAGATTTGGGACGGGCGCACACACACACACCAAAACCGTTCGGTGTGTGTGTGCGTCCATGCGCCCGTCCCATGTCCCGTGTTGTGCGCGGATAGAGAGACTTGTTACACGCAACGTGGGCCTCCCCTTCAAGGCAATGGTAGGCGAAACACTGATAAATAATCACAGTGTGATGGAAATGCCAGTATTCTGATTGCTGTCAGTGGTTCTATATGGGTTGTGGCAATAATTTGGACAAATAATAGCTTGCAGCAACGTATTGAAAAAAGAACTATAAACTAGTTAATTTTTGAAACCATGAACTTTAGTTAAAAAACTTTTATTATGAACTGAACTAGTTCATTTTAAAATTTGTGAACTGTGAACTGAACTAGTTCATGTAGAAAGTGAACTTTCCCAACACTGGTGTTTTATGATTATAGATGTAAGTTGTGTAAATTGTGAGTCCCAGGCCATATCTGCAGTACCGCTATCAGCCGACAGATGGCAGTGCTGTGACTACAGCCCTGTCTCAGAGGCTCGACTAGGGAGATGAATTAGCACAGGCCACAGGCGAATCCATGAGCAGAAATTAACCGCATCCACTTAAAGGCTGTTAATTTTGCAACTACTGTTAGCCGGTGTCATGTCTCGCATATAATTTATTAACATTTCCCGCAATGTGATAAAAGCTCATTTAGTTCATAGATTTTCCTCCCAGTGCAGAATGTAATTTGTGCGAAATAAGAGCATTTCACTTATATCCCTTTCTGGATAGTAATCTGATCAGAGTAAGGCTTTGGGGGCTTGGGGTTAGAGCTGTCATGGTGAAAGGAGGATGATGCATCTCTCTGGGGGAACAGGGTGGGAGGGTGGGGGGGGTAGATTACCTGTCTCTCTACAATACACACACATACACAGCCTAAACGGACTAGATTGGAATTGTGTGTGTGTGTCTGTGTTGTGTGCGTGTGCATATGTATGAGATTTGCCCGCGTCTGTTGAGACCCTATGAATTATTCATGCCCACATCGCTGTGCCACCACTGTTTTGTACATAATTATTGTTTGTCGCAGATTAAGCATTTGTTTCTGCTCTCCTTGTCCAGGAGGAATTAGCCACAACTGAATGAAATCTCAGTTATATGAACAAAACGACAAACAACAACAACAACAACAAAAGACCCAATTACATCGCCACAAACAAATGGATGCATATCTGAAATGAGTGTCATCATCACCAGGGGTTGTGAAGTGGTCATTAATGTGTGTGTGTGTGTGTGTGTGTGTGTGTGTGTGTGGTTTGTGTGTGTGTGTGTCTCTCTCTCTCCTCTTGCCTCAGGCTCACACAAGCGCAGTCACAGTCTGGGGGAGAAGGAGATCGGCCGTTCGCCCCCGTCGCCGGCGCCAGAGCAGGCGTTCAGAGATCGCTCCAACACCCTGAGCGAGAAGCCCACCCTGCCCGTCATCCGGGACAAGTACAGGGACCTGACGGGGGAGGTGGAGGTGAGGAGGGAAGGCCGCCTGGAAGCCACGCTTGCGATTGGAGGGTCAAGAAAAGAGGGCGGGGCTTGAGATAGATCAGTTCAGAATCAGAAAGTAGTTTACAATATACAAGGAATTTGATTTGATGTCGTTTTGGAGCGACATTAACAGACAGACAATTAAGGTAGAATACAATAAAATGGAATATAAACTAAATTAAAATAAAAGTACAATAGAATAGAATTATAAAATAAAATAGGCCAGGGCTGTACAATTGTGCAGGATGTAGTCGTGTGTATATACACTTGACGTTTTAACAAGGCTGTGCAATTGAGCGGTATTGTGCAAAAAGTATGAACAGTGAAGTATGAACAGTTTTGTGTGTATATACAAATATATAGTCCAGGAAGGATGTGTTAATGTAACACAGTGGGGAGGCTTTGTGTTCTTTTAATTTCTCCTTTTGTGTTTGTTTTTGATTGGTTACCCTGTGGGTCTGTCATTGCAGGAGAGCGAGCGCTATGCGTACGAGTGGCAGAGGTGTCTGGAAAGCGCTCTGGAGGTGGGTTCCGGTCTCCTATAGAGACCAAATCAGAGTGACACTCCCAGGTAGAAAACTCCAAAGTGTTGCTACGGTAACATGTCGGCAAGCATAGAAACTGGAAGCACAAGTTTGGCTCCAAGCCAGCCAACGGGAGCTACAAAACGATTCCTAAGGCACAGCGACAAATTAGCCCATCGTCAATAACAGCGTTGATTTAGATCTGTTGTACAGAGACATACCTCTAACCCATGCATGAGTCTATATGAAATTGTTACTTGGACGTTTTTACAATTAAGTGTAATTAGTTATTCATTACTGATTACTTTGCATCAAAGGATGCAATTAACTGTAATGTAATTACTATTTTGGAAATTGTAAAGCCTTACTTTACTCGTTACTGGGAAAGTAATACAATTACAATAACACTGCCCAACACTTTTCATCAGTGAAATTAAATGGTTTGTTAAAAATAAAAATAAACGTGTTTGTGAGGCGGGTAACAGAATAGCTGTAGGGGCTCAGCTGAGGAGTTATCTACCTGGAAGTCTGTTATTGTTCTGCTCTGTGGCGTAATGGTCACTTGTAAGGGTTGTTTATTACATGGGAGAAACTGGCCCTAAGGTTTCAGTGCACGCTGACGATAGTGTTATACTGAAACATTTGCACCTGGTTCTTCTTCCCATGCAATAAATACAGTCAGGTCCATAAATATTTTGACATTGGCACCATTTTCAGAATCTTGGCTCTGTACACCACCACAATGGACTTGAAATGAAACAATCAAGATGTGCTTTTAGGTGCAGACTTAAATTAGCTTTAATCTGAGGATATTTACATCCAAATCAGGTGACCAGTGTATGAATTACAACAGTTTCTACATGTGCCCCCCCCCCCCCCCCATTTTTTTTACCTCTTAACAGGCGCCCCCAAAAGTGGCAATCTTTTTACTTGAACTTGAGGACTGCATACTTTTTTTGCAAACCAAAATACTATACTTTATACTTATAGCACATGTATGAGCCTGGTCTCTTTTGAAAGATGACATTCTGATTCTGATACAATAAAGAAAATTCACTTTTAGTGCTAATGAAATAGTCTGAATTTGAGTTGTAGAAAAACTTGTTACTCAGTAGTTAGTAGTCCAGAAGTAGTCATTCCAAAAAAAATATTGTATGTGTAGTACATGTCCAAATTTCATACTAACCCATTCAGAAATGAGTGATTCGGAGCGATTTTGGTAAAAAGTTAGAAGAAAAAAAAGGCTGCAGAAAACCATTTCCTCATTGACCGCAATGCATTCCGTGGAAATTTCTCTTCCTGTTTGCGCTTGTGACTTTTCACCTACAGTAGATCCCTGATTCGCTCATTCCCACGTGGGGTATCATTGGAAAGCCAGACTCATTGGTTACAAACCTGTCCAATAATATTTGAGATTGCCAAATGATTGACGGAGGTAGAGGCTCGGGAGTCAGGAGTGGTGTTTGAAATTTTTTAAAGATCGGCATGTAACTCGAGAACCGCTGAAGGGATTTTGTCGCCTGAAACGGCAATCGACAGGCAAAAAATAGGGCTTTAATTCGTGCCGGTGGGCAAATCATCCTCAAGAGGGCCTGGGGCCGAGCCGTTGCACGTTAAGAGGTTAAAGGACCAAAAATAATTGGACAAACTAACATAATCATAAATCAAATTGTCACTTTTAATACTTGGTTGCAAATCCTTTGCAGTCAATGAGAGCCTGATGTCTGGAACCCATAGACATAACCAGACACTGGGTTTCGTCCCTGGTGATGCTCTGCCAGGCCTCTACTGCAACGGTCTTCAGTTCCTGCTTGTTCTTGGGGCATTTTCCCTTCAGTTTTGTCTTCAGGGGATTTACTTGGCCATTGCATAACATCTTTGAAACTCTTTGGTTGCTTTCACAATATGCTTCGGGTCATTGTCCATCTGCACTGTGAAGCGCCGTCCAATGAGTTCTGAAGGATTTGGCTGAATATGAGCTGATAATATTGGCAGAAACACTTCAGAATTCATCCTGCTGCTTTTGTCAGCAGTCATATCATCAATAAATACAAGGGAACCAGTTCCACTGCCAGCCATTTCTTTTTGGTCTTCCTGTTTTTGAGGCTCACCAATGGTTTACATTTTGTGGTGAACCCTCTATTCACTCTGGTGAAGTCTTCTCTTGATCGTTGACTTTGACACAGATACTGATAATGAGGGAATAACACACACCTGGCCAACAGCTGAGCATCCAATTGTCCAATTACCTTTGGTCCCTTAAAAATGGGGCGGCACATATAGAAAGTGTTGTAATTCCTATACCGTTCACCCTCAAATTAAAGATGAATTTTTGCACTTAAAGCACATTGTGATTGTTTCATTTCTAATCCATTGTGGTGGTGCACAGAGCCAAATTTATGAAAATTGTGTCAATATCCAAATATCCAATATCCAAAAACTGTAACTTGAAACAGTCTCTGACTGATTGTCTGTCTGTCTGTTTGTTTGACTCTGTCTGTCTGTCTGTCTGTCTGTCTGTCTGTCTGTCTGTCTGTCTGTCTGTCTGTCTGTCTGTCTGTCTGCCTGTCTGTCTGCCTGCCTGCCTGCCTGCCTGCCTGTCTGTTTGTTTGACTGTCTGTTTCTTCATCCTCAGGTCATCACCAAAGCCAACAACATCCTGAATGGCATCAGTAGTTCTGTTGTCTGCACTGAGGTCATCCAGTCTGCTCAGGGCATGGAGTACCTGCTGGGTGAGACGTCACACACTCACACTGTGATACACAACTGAGCACACATACACACACACACACACACACACACACACACACACACACATTCAAGGGGTGTAACGATAAATCAATTTGAATTGACATGATTCAAAAGGCAACAATCCAATTCAGTCGATGCAATGTACATTATGTTGATTGTTATTCTTAACACTTTGACTGCCACGCTGTTTGGTTAAAGTTACCATTAGCATGCCAACCTTCTAGTTGTTTCCGTGGTTGTTGCACTATGTTTGCGAAGCTGTGTTTGTGTACTGTATTATAGCTGTAGAGACACGGTGTGGCTCATTTTGACAAACATTACTTGTAGTCCAGCATGGGAGTAATAGTTTGTTTCCACACGCTGTAGTTTGTAATTTATTACACGCTAAACATCGCGCATTTCCAAGATAATAGTATTTTTTCATAGATCGCGAGATAAAACACATTATGTGCAATAAGCCCAAACAGTTCTGGCTGATCCCCTGAAACCCTGAATACTCCCATATCACAGGTATATGACTTGTATGTATGTATCATCCCAAAATCATCATGGGAAGGGGGGGGGGGGGTTGTTTTAACTCAAAACTATGATCGCGTTTGCCGAGCATGTTTTTCGTCCGGTGAAACACAGGACTGTGATCGTTAGACAAACATGTTTCAGATTAGGTAAAATAGACATAGAATGTACCTTACCTTAGCCAGAAGGTATTCCAAAAGAATAATTCCAAGTGATCGCATCGCCATCGCGATTACCAGTGTATATGTCTATACAATGCAGTTCCAATGTGTCGGGACGTGCCTAAATGATGCAGATCGCTCTGGGCAACTATGTAGAGCGGAGATCAAAGTAAAAAGATCAAACGATCCAAAAGCTACTTTTTACGTTTATGGCACTCAACGGTCGGCGCCCAGAAACGTAAAAAAAAACGTTATTGGCACAGAATGTGTTGATACATATTTTTGATATATCATGAAACAAAGAGCTGATTCTGTTTGAGAAAAAAAAGAAAGAAAAAAAATCTAAAACGTTTTCATTGTAAATGAAACGTGCAACGACCAGGAAGGGACTAAATCGGGGGACGGGAGCGAGTGATGAAACAAAGAAAGAGACGAAGGCCGGGGTGCCAGGGTGGCGCACCACGTAATGCACGTCAGTGCAACGCGGCCGTCCCGGGTTCGACGGCGACATTTGCCGAATGTCTCTTCCCCATATCTTCTCCCATCCTTCCTCTCTGTCTATCCAATCAAGCAAAAATGATAGAGACGAAGGCCACAGTGTCCTTTCACAGCCACCAATAGGGAGGTGTAGTGGTTACGTCATTGTTGTTTCCGGCCGGTCCACCTCGCTTGAAATTGCAATGTATTTCCAATGGACACATTTATTTATTTTGTATCCACTTTTTCTCCTTATTTTTCTATTTTTCTCCCATCCCAATTTTGCCTCTTCAATTCTCCCCTCCCCTGTCTCGAACGTTGCTAGACTATGCCTCCCACTGGTCGGCTGCAGTGAGGACCAAGCCTTGCATCACGTGTGCCCTCCGGTACACGAGGAGGCAGCTGTCGCATCTTTTCACTTGAACAGCGCGATCTCTCAGTGGCGAGGAGTAGCACGTGGGAGGCCCCCGATACTTTCTGATTCTGCTGTACAGGCGCACCAACCGACCTGTAGGAGTCGCTGTCCACAACGTCCGATCCCCACCCACCAGCTTTCCCACCCCTAACACTGTCAATTGTGTTAGTATGAACGACCAGCCAAGCCGGTAGCAACGCCGAGAGCTGGGCTCGAACCCAGCATCTCCTGCGTTAGTGGCGAGCGCCTTGCCCACTGCGCCACTTCAATGCCCATCAATGGACACATTTCTAAATGGTCTTGTTTAAAACAAATAAAGCATGAACATTGGCATGGTGTACCTTTCTGTGTGTATTCATCCACAATCTATAGCTCAACATGAAACTATTCGCAATTAATCGTAAAATAATTGCGTATAATTTTATTTCAACCAAAAATGCTTAAACAATAATGTTGGTGATAGAAGGGAACTCATTTTGTGCAAAAAGCTTGCCAATGTTCATGAGGCAGAATTATTACAATAGCCGATAATACATTTTCCCAATGATAAATCCCTATACGGGTAGACCGCGCGGGAAACTAAAGTGACGTCAGACTTTACACCTCCCTATATTGTCTTTCTACCCTCTGATAGACCGAGGGAGTGATAAAACAAAGAAAGAGACGAAGGCCACAGTGTCCTTTCGCAGTCACCAATATTGTCTTTCTACCCTCTGATAGACAGAGGGAGTGAGAGGGAGAGATTGGATCAGCGATACTAGTGTTTCCTCTGTGACGGCTGCTGAGCCGCGCGTGGCTTATCTCTGGCTGCTTGACAAGGTCCTCCCCTCTCACTGTGTGGAAGCCTAGACTGTAGAACGTGGGCCTCGCTTGGACAG
The DNA here is from genome assembly GCF_963971535.1 of Notolepis coatsorum. NCBI lineage: Eukaryota > Metazoa > Chordata > Actinopteri > Aulopiformes > Paralepididae > Notolepis > Notolepis coatsorum. Next base: position 301,205,337 of record NC_140165.1, on the reverse strand, counting down.
CAGTGTCTGGTTTATTTGAGCTTTGTTTGTTTGTTTTCTTTTTCATTTAGTTCATCAGATGTACAGTACAGCTCCTAGGGTTGGGTACCAAACTCGGTACCTTTAAAAGAACACGCCAACATTTTGGGAAATTAGCTTATCGTCTTCTCTAGAGAGAGAATAGATACCAGTTTCCTCTCTGTGCGTTCAGTAGAAGGCTATCTGGCTGCATGTTAGCCTAGCTTAGCACAATGAATGGAAGCGGACATGACCGGTTAGCCTTCGGGAGGCCTATTCTTTAATCCCAGCCGAAGAGTGCTGCCGAGTGCTTCCGCGTTTTCCCTGATTGGCCGCGACACGCCCCGCGGCAGCGGCAGAGAGCCGCGGAGCGGCAGAGCTTGCGGCATTATGTAGCCGTAATCCCCGCTGTTTTTCCATCGAAGCTTAGCTCAACTGGTACGCCACCGTGCTGTGGAGCCTGCGGTGCGGTTGGTCACAAGTTCGAATCACTTAAATTTTTTTTTTTTTTTTTTTACGTTTATCATCTCTCGCTATAAACGTGCATTCTTTCGCTGGTTAAGTTTAGGCATTTTTTCGGAGTTGGTTAAGGTTAGGGTTAAGTTAAGGTTAGGCATTATTTCGGAGTTGGTTAAGGTTAGGGTTAAGTTAAGGTTAGGGTTAAGGTTAGGCATTATTTCGGAGTTGGTTAAGGTTAGGGTTAAGGTTAGGGTTAAGTAGGCATTCTTTCGGAGTTGGTTAAGGTTAGGGTTAAGGTTAGGCATTATTTCGGAGTTGGTTAAGGTTAGGGTTTGTCGCAGAGAATGCCTGTCTGTCTTTCTTGACGTGGAGGATGCAGCCTATTTCCGCACTGCCGCTCTCTCGCGCTGCCGCGGTCACATGGGCGTCATGGCCAATCAGAGAAACGCGACGCACTCTTCGGCTGGGATTAATATAGACGCCTTCGGGAGAGGTGTTAGTTGGACTGTCTAGGGCCCTAGGCTAACCGGTCATGTCCGCTTCCATTCATTGTGCTAAGCTAGGCTAACATGAGAGAGGAAACTGGTATCTATCTTCTTGTCTCTCTCTGGAGAAGACGGTAAGCTAATTTCCCAAAATGTTGGCGTGTTCCTTTAACACATTCAGTGCCAAAAACGACATATTACATTTTTGGCCGACAAGCGTTCAGTGCCAAAAACGAGATCGTTTGATCTTTTTACTTTGATCCCCGCTCTACAGACCTTCCGGGAGCGATCTGCATCATTTAGGCACGTCCCCACACATTTTAACTGCAATGCTGATCGACTATCACCAGGTGGCAGTATCGTGGGACAGAAATTCACAGTGCACGCCTCGGAATTCCGTTGCATACGTGTATTTGACCATGGAAACGTGTTTAGACATATACACTGGTAATCGCGATGGTCGATGCGATCACTTGGAATTATTCTTCTTGGTATACCTTCTGGCTAAGGTAAGGTATAGGCCTGCCGCGATAAGCAATAAATCGATGAATTGCCGCGATAATTAAAATGAATGCAATGATTTTGACGGGCGCGATTAATTGCTATTTGCGCGTTTGTTTTAATGAGTCGGACCCAGTGCCCCTTGTCAGTCACTGTCCGTGTTGGGAGGCGGGCCGCTGGCTTTACTACAGAGCACAGCACAGGAGCTCCGTGGGGCTAACGTTAGCCCTCATTGTGTCTATTCTACTAGCATTAACGTTACTCATACAAACAGAGTAAACACAGTTTTCAATCAATTAATCAATAACAACATTAACGAGACCCTCGTTGTGTCTATTCTGCTAACGCAAGCGTTAACGTTAGCTAGGCTGTCTATGCTAACGTTAACGAGCATTAGGCTAACAAGCTGTAACGTTACCAGTCGCGTCTATTTGCTAACGTTAGCATTAGGTAATAACCGGTTTAAAATGGATGGTGATTACCTCACGTTGTGTCTATTCTACTAGCATTAACGTTACTCATACAAACAATCAATAGCGAGTTATATTGATCACGCTATGTACGATAGCCATGCTAAAACGCTAGCACAACATTAGCACCTAACCTAACAACAAGCCTTAACAAGTCAGCGATCTTTTTGCGAGACTAAACTCTCCGCTCGGTGGCAAATTGTGTTGATGTCGGTTTTGTTTAATCAATAAATGAGGCAGAATACACAGTGACTGTACCCTTTGTTTATTGCACTTGTGCCTGCTGCAAACATAATGATTATGAAATCCTAGAGACGCGTCTCTATTCAGTGGTCTGCAGTGTTTCACGTGACTTTTCTGGTACCCAAAAAGTACCTGATAATCACAACAATACTTCCGGTCCGGTCGGTGGGCTTCAAAATAAAAGTCTTAAACACCGGAAAAGACGGAGCGGTGGGCTTCAAAATAAAAGTTTTGGGAAATAAATTTCTCCAAAAAAAAATTCTCTAACCGGTCGCAATAATATCGCTTATCGCGATATTTTCGGGGGCAATTAATCGCCCAGCAAAATGTGTTATCGTGGCAGGCCTAGTAAGGTATATTCTATGTCTATTTTACCGAATCTGAAACGTGTTTTTCTAACGATCACAGTTCTGTGTTTCACCGGACGAAAATAAATTGGTCGGCAAACGCGATCAGAGTTTTGAGTATTTGGAGTTTCATGGGATCAGCCAGAACGGTTTGGGCTTATTGCACATAACGCGTTTTATCTCGCGTTCTATGAAAAAATACTGGATTATCTTGGAAATGCGCGATGTTTAGCGTGTAATAAACTACAAACTACAGCGTGTGGAAACAAACTATTATTCCCATCTTGCACTACAAGTAACGTTTGTCAAAATGAGCCACACCATGTCTCCACAGCTGTAATACAGAACACACACAGCTTCGCAAACATAGTGAAACGACAGCGGAAACAACTATAAGGCTGGCACCCTCACAACACAATGCGCAAACACTGGCGTGGCAGTCAAAGTGTTAAGGGTACAGACCGAATTACATTGGTACTACTGAGTACTGATTCACACTAGATCAATTGGTAAGAGTAGAATATTACTAGACTAGAGGGAGCCTTTTCCACCAATATATATATTACTGTCCCCTCTCTTGGGTCTTTGGAATGACCAGACGAGGTCATTTTTACTGAGGATGGCCAGATAATGTTATATGATATATAAACATTTTAAAACATAATACATCGATCATGCAATTTATTTTGTGTGGTGAAATTTAGAAGTTTGGAAATTAAATAATTTTGTTATTACAGAGAGTTAAGTACCGAAAAAAAATAGTACTGTTGGGCACCAATACTGAATTCCAGGAACTCGTATCAGTTCAAATGTGAACGGTACCCAACCCTAATACCTAGCTGACCTCCTCTCCCCCTCACAACCCTCACCTCCTCTCCCGCTCACAACCCTCACTCACCTCCTCTCCCCCTCACAACCCTCACCTCCTCTCCCGCTCACAACCCTCACTCACCTCCTCTCCCCCTCACAACCCTCACCTCCTCTCCCGCTCACAACCCTCACCTCCTCTCCCGCTCACAACCCTCACTCACCTCCTCTCCCCCTCACAACCCTCACCTCCTCTCCCGCTCACAACCCTCACCTCCTCTCCCCCTCACAACCCTCACAGCCCTCATCTCCCCCTCACAACCCTCACCTCCTCTCCCCCTCACAACCCTCACCTCCTCTCCCCCTCACAACCCTCACCTCCTCTCCCCCTCACAACCCTCACCTCCTCTCCCCCTCACAGCCCTCATCTCCCCCTCACAACCCTCACCTCCTCTCCCCCTCACAACCCTCACCTCCTCTCCCCCTCACAACCCTCACCTCCTCTCCCCCTCACAACCCTCACCTCCTCTCCTCCTCACAACCCTCACCTCCTCTCCCCCTCACAACCCTCCCCTCCTCTCCTCCTCACAACCCTCACCTCCTCTCCCCTCACTCACCTCCTCTCCCCCTCACAACCCTCACCTCCTCTCCCCCTCACAACCCTCACATCCTCTCCCCCTCATAACCCTCACATCCTCTCCCCCTCATAACCCTCACCTCCTCTCCCCCTCACAACCCTCACATCCTCTCCCCCTCATAACCCTCACATCCTCTCCCCCTCATAACCCTCACCTCCTCTCCCCCTCACAACCCTCACCTGCTCTCCCCCTACCAACCCTCACCTCCTCTCCCCCTCACTCACCTCCTCTCCCCCTCAGTCACCTCCTCTCCCCCTCACTCACCTCCTCTCCTCCTCACTCACCTCCTCTCCCCCTCTCAACCCTCTCGGTCCTTCAGATCAGCCTGCCTCCTCTCCAACCCCCCGAGTCCAACCTTCACAGTTTTGGGGACAGAGCTCTTCTCCAGGCTCTGGAACTCATTAGAGACTCAGAGTCTCTCCCAATGTTCCAATCTCCACTGCTTTCTCAGTTGTAGGTGTGAAGGTTAATCTCCGACAAGGTCCTGCTCTCTGGCTGTGTGCAGCTCTGACCGGCCTGCAGCTTCCATCAGCTTTTAATGAGCTGGGAGCTGCAAACGTGTAATAATGAGAACACAACCAGAACCTGACCCCCCTGACTCCTCAGCACACCGCTACAGAAAACTGTGTGTGTGTGTGTGTGTGTGTGTGTGTGTGTGTGTGTGTGTGTGTGTGTGTGTGTGTGTGTGTGTGTGTGTGTGTGTGTGTGTGTGTGTGTGTGTGTGTGTGTGTGTGTGTGTGTGTGTGTGTGTGTGTGTGTGTGTGTGTGTGTGTGTGTGTGTGTGTGTGTGTGTCAGAGAAAGAGAGGGGAGGTGTGTAAGTGCATACCCCTGTGTTTATCTGACCTTGTCCGCTACTGTCAAGGAGGCTTCTCTTTTACAAACTGGTTTCCTGTCTGCACGTTACTTAGAGTGTGTGTGTGTGTGTGTGTGTGTGATGCGACCTCCTCTGTGACTCTTCCATAAAAAGAACAATAAACTCATAAAAGTGTATTAATGTGTCTCTATACATGTGTGTGTGTGTGTTGTCGGGCAGGTGTGGTGGAGGTGTACCGTGTGACCAAGCGGGTGGAGCTGGGTATCAAGGCCACGGCGGTTTGCTCTGAGAAGCTCCAGCAGCTGCTGAAGGACGTTAGCCGCGTGTGGAACAACCTCATGGGCTTCATGTCTCTGGCCAACCTAGCGGTGAGGACTAGGCACACACGTACGCACACATTTGAAATGTTTATTTATGTCCACATGAACAGAAGTACAAGGAGGCCTCATACAAAGGACATAAACACTGCCAGTGCAGTCAGAAATTATGAAAGAACAGTCAGGGACAAGGTGCATGGACGGCAGAATCATGGGAAAAGGTAACAGCGCCTCCTCCAAATTGAGCGGCTTCCTATAATTGCTGATACTGAGCAGTACCTGGCTAACTGCTTGGCCTTCCTTTTGGGGAGACCGGCTATTTTGTAGGCCCCTCACAACCAACTTGTGCACATGCCCTAGGCTGCCAAAGATAAAAACTAGGAGTTTACATCTGTAGCCTATAGCTGTGAGATGGTCTGCTGTAGCTGTTGGTATTTCAGCATTTTGGTTAGAAAGGCTTCTTCTAAGCTGTAATCAAAAGTACAGCCAACCTCAAGAATGGACACCTCCCTAAGGTGTTAATTTACAACAAATACATCAGGGGTGTTATCTGTAATATTAGAGAACACAGAATCATCATTGCACAGGTTGAACACACGTACATACACACACGTACATACACACACACGTACATGCACACACATGTACTGTACATACATACACACGTATGTGCGTACATACACATGCACACACACACACACACACACAAGTACATACACAAGTACATACACACGCACATGCACACACACACATACGTACATACTATACACACACCGATTTGAATGATTTATTTATGTCCACATCATTATTGCGCGTTGCCCCTAGCAGCGGTGAATTATCGAGAAATAATTGACCGCTGCTAGGGGCAACGGAGCGCTATTGACCAATCACAATCAAGCATTTTGGCGAATTTTCAAACGCCATGTAATAAACGCTAATAATGCAATCAGATATCGATAACACACATGATGGAAATAACAGTAGCAGGTGAAAAGGTACAAAAAAAACCACTTCATGTATATTAACACTTTGATTGCCAGCGTGGCGTGCACTATTTATCGTTGAATGCCACCACCCACTTCAATGATAGCGCTCTAAACGCATAATCTATGTCTTAAATTATGGCTATGTGTCTAATCTGCCCGTCGCTTATCAATGACTTGTTTGCAGTCAACATTGTCGAAACGGATTGTTTTTAATCTGTTCATTTCCGTTTTATAGAATTTTTAAAAGCCCTTGTTTTCTTGAAAGTTTCAGGAAAATATATAGATTCCGTGATAAACGGCATTTACTGGAATATTCTGGAACACACAAAAAACGTTGTAATTTTTCTGCCTATTTATGAATCGTTTTCAAATAACCGCTAGATTATCGATAGTATATGTGTACTTATAATAATAATAACTTTATTTGTATAGCACTTTTCATGCACGCTAGAGAAGCGATCTGAAACATATATTCTCATTTCCTGATCAGCGCACACACACACACACACACACACACACACATGGGGCAAACGCTGATATCTCTGTGAAAATACATCCGATTACCCCAAGACTGGTCAAATAAATTGCTTACCTCAGATCAGATGTTCTCCAAAAAGATTATTCCAATTCCTGATCGCCATTCCAAATATCGATTGCGTTTATTGATTCACCGCCGGGTACTGTAAATATGTGAATGAATGAATGAATGAAAACTTTATTTAACAGATTGCAGAATGGGTACAATACAGTACGGCTCAATACATACAATTGTTAAGGGGATGCAGACCTGAGAAAGACGTTTGTCTTGTTTCCATCAGGGTCCCCCATTTTCAATTCATATAGACATATATGACATACATGACATACAGATAGTCAGTACTGCTACATCTATACATTTATGACATACCAGATTTGCAAATACAGTACTGTTTGTGATACAGAAGGAGTCAAGAAAAGGGAGTATATACATTTGACGTAGAAACTGTACATTGGAGGAGGTTGGGTGGGGGGGGTTGGGTACATTGGGATATTGACAACCATACTGGGTAATTTACATTGGAGGTGGTTGGGGGGGGGGGGGGGGCCGGGGGGCACACTGTATAAACAAGTAACACTGTACATTGAGGGGGGGGGGGAGGAGACACTGTACAAACAAACACAATTGTACATTGAACTATTGACAAAACCATACTAGGTAAATGACTGTACATTGGAGGGGGTTGGGTTAGGATATTTACAGGGGCCAGTGTTGAATTGCAGTCTCCCGTAGGTGTCCCTTGAGAGAGGTTTTGAAAGTGGGTAGTGATCCACATTCCTTTACAGCTTTGGGTAGGGCGTTCCACATTGATGTGGCATAATTGCGAAACGTGTTTAGTCCCTTATTTGAGCCGAATCTGGGTTTAACATGATTTGTGGAGCTCCCTCTGGTGTTGTGATCGTGGTATTCACTGACCTTTGGGAAGTATTTTGACATGTACATGGGTACCTTGGTCGTGTAGTGTATCTTGTAGACCAGGCCCATTGCAAGTTGTTGTACTCTGTCGTCTACTCTAAGCCATCCTAGGTTGTCAAAGTGGGCAGGGGTGAGGTGGGTTCTAGGAGTAAGGTCAAGCAGTAGTCTGACCAGTTTGTTTTGAGATGTTTGTAATTTTGTTTTTAGCGCCTTTGAGGTGCTTTGGTACCATGAGGTGCAAGCATAGTCGTAGTACCCCTGAATGAGTGCTCCTGCCAGAGTCTTCAGGGTGTTCTTGTTTACCAGAGAGGAGATCCGGTACAAGAATCGAGTTCGTTGGTTGACTTTTTTTATTACATTGGATGCCATTTTGTCACAGGAGAGATTAGCCTCTAGGATGGAACCCAGGTAGGTAATTTCATCTTTCCTTGTGACAATATTGTCACCCACTGTAACTGAGAAGCCGTCGGTCTTGCTGAGTTTGTTATTTGAACCGAAGAGAATGGACTCTGTTTTGCCCATGTGTAATGATAGTTTGTTATCAGCGAGCCATATGCAGATTCTGCCTAGTTCCGAGCTGAGGGTTTTTTCAACCTGTAACTTGTTCTTGTCAGAGACCAGCAGGGCTGAGTCGTCCGCAAACAGGAACAAGTTGCAGTCACAAGCTGACGACATGTCATTTGCATAAATTAGGAACAGTAGCGGTCCTAGTATGCTTCCTTGTGGAACACCACAGCTCACTGTGAGGGGGGGGGATAGGGTACCGTTTACCTCCACCATCTGTTCCCTCCCCTCAAGGTAGGATTGCATCCAGCTCACTGATAGACTATCAAAACCAATTGCTTTTAGCTTGTCAATCAGAATGGAGTGATTGACCGTGTCAAAGGCCTTTTGTAGGTCCAGCATGACCATGCCGCAGTATTTGCCTGCGTCCACCTCTTGTTTGATGTGGTCATTCAAATAGAGAAGGCATGTGTCAGTGGAGTGGGATGTTCTGAAGCCAGATTGGAATTCGTAGATTAGATTTTTTTCCGCTAGGTACTTTTCGACCTGTTCGTAGACTATTTTTTCCATGACTTTCGAGATGGAGGTGAGAATAGAAACAGGGCGGTAGTTGCCTGGGTCTAATTTGCTGCCCTTTTTGTGCAGAGGGGTCACCCTCACAATTTTGAAGTCCTTGGGGACGTGTCCCTGTTTTATGGAGAGGTTTATTATGTGTGTGATGATTGGTGTGATGGCGGCTGCTGAGTCTCTGAGGAATTTGGAGGGGATGTTGTCATGGCCAGTGGCCTTGTTAGGTTGGAGGGCGCTCAGTTTATTGAGTACCTCATCTGTTGTTACCATTTCCAGCTTGAAGTCGTCCTTGCGGACCCCTAGGTGTTTGTAGTAAGCTACTATGTGTTCTACCCCATAAAGCCCTGAGTGGGAGGGTAGTTTGTTTACCAGTGTTGTGGCTATGTTTGTGAAGAAAATGTTTAAGTAATTGGCTACATCCAGCTTGTCTGTGATGAGCGTGTTGTCCGTTTTTATGTTTATGTTTGAGAATCTGGTTTTAAGTTTTTTACTGCATCCTAGTTGATTATTGAGTAATTTCCAAAGTTCACGTGGTTTGTTTTTGTTTTCCTCAGTTTTGTCATTGATGAAATTCTTTTTTGCAGTTTTGATCATGGAGTTTACGTCGTTTCTTAGTCTGTTTCTTTCTAGTTTGAGTTCAGTCACGTGGGCTTGGAGTTCACTGCTCGTGCTTTTAGTAAGCTTTGACTGACTAAATGTATTCCACGTTGTTTTGTGGCTCTGCAATCACTTCGATCCTTCAGTTGGCTTGACGGAAAAGTAAAATGAGGAAACTGGACCCCCCCCCCCCCCCCCCCACCAGTCTAATCTAATGGGGTGCAGTTACACAGGGAGAGACGATAGGGGGCGGTATTTTCCCAATGGAGCTCAGAGAGAGTCTGCAGCACTAGCGTGAGGCTCGATTGATGAAATATGAATTAAAATCGCTAATAAAAAAATATACGTCAAAGAACGCTATATAGCGTTGGTGGCATTCAACAGTCGGCATGAACTAACGACAAAACGCGTCCGTGGCACTCAAAGTGTTAATAGCAGCATCTCCTTTATACTGAGCGGCTGCCAACAACAGATACTGAACAATACCTCTCTGACTGCTGGGTCCTTCTCTTAGAGAGAGCAGCCGTCTGGAGGCCCCTCACAACCAGCTTGTGTACATGACCTAGGCTACCATATAAAGACTAAGACCCGCACATATGCACACACGCATGCACACACACATGCAGGCACACACACACACACAGTCGAGTTCAAGGTCAAGTTTATTTGTCACGTACGTGTGGTGAAACGCTTTCCCTGTGTGACCCGCCCCCGGGCTGTGTAGAGCATCAAGATAATAATACAGTACAATAACACAATAAAGCAGTAACTGCTCAGTAAATTAAACATTTAAAAATAAATCATTTGCAAGGAAATTATAGTCAAATAAGATATAAAGACTTAAAAACTTGTAAAACTTAAAGTCCCAAAGGTGCTTCAGCCAAGTTTGGAATAGAAGGGTTTTTGGTGTTCAACAGCAGAGAACAAGGGTCTGCTCCTGGGCGCCTCAGCATAGACTGCCCAAAGTACAACGCTGGACGCAGGGTGACTGACGTATTATCTGTAGTTAGATAATAGATAGATTAGAGATATAGGATATACTGTATATACCTAGTAGTACCGTAGTCTATGGAGATATATACACTCCATAGCTTGTGCAAATTAATGGCTTAATCTATAGCTCAGATACAGAACACACAGAGTGGGCAGTGTTCTCCTATATTGACTGCTAGGAAGGCTGAGAGGGAAATAGAGAAGGGTTCCTATTGGAAAGACAGTAAATGGTGTCATGTGTGAGAGCTTCTAGGTGCTGCATTCTTGCTAAATTCTCAGGAAGTCGAAGGCTTTAAGGTGGGCCTCCTATCTATAAAACTGCCGAAACCCAACCTGTGTTCCGCCGTTGACTAAAAACACACTTCAATCAATATCAATCAACATCAATCAATAATATCAATATCTTTTACTATCATGCACTCTGCCACTAAATTATCGTCCTTGCCTATTACTACCTACTATGCTAATGTGTCTTTACTACTATACATAATACTAGGCACTCAAGACTGTAGCACCCAAGTTTCAACTTATAGGCCAGTAGGTCTGTCTGTCTACATGCTGCAAAAAAAAAAAAAACGCCCCCTGCATCACGATTCCCTGTGAAAAACATCTTTTGGGTTTTCAGATGTCACACGGGACTGGATCAGTCACCTGCTGTTTGAGGGCTGGGCACAGGGCTAACGTTAGGGCTCAGTGGGCGATATATGACCATCTTAGATCGCAGATGATTACAGTTTTGTTATGATATGCCTTCATGTGGAGGCCGTGATAAAAGCCACACATAATTTCTATTCATAACTTCCACGGCAGCCACTCTGACATTTTGTCAGCTATGTTACACGTTGACGTGCAGAGAGCAAGCCGTAGTGCATTCTCTTTAGCATCCATAGCAACACTATATTATCACCGACATCCAAGTTGGGGGATCCCCCTTTGAACGGCCCTTCTAAGGTTTCTCTCCTCCACGTCGCCTGTTTTGCTTTTTTCCTATTGCTAGGTTTTTACTGAGTTTTTCCTTACCTTCGCTGGGGTATGTCTGGGAGTGTTGCATTTATTTAGGATTTTATGGTGGTTTTTGTTCTTGATTTATTGTGATGTTTCTTCTTGACTTAAAGAAGACTTGTCCAGCCCATGGGGGCATTACCTTGTGGCTTCAGGCTTTACAAATACATTTGATTTGTTTTGATCTTTGGAATAGGCCTAGTTGTATCAACTGTTGGCCAATACATGTTGAATTACCCTGCATTGAAAAAGTTTGTCTTGAAATTGCAACTGCTAAAATACATTATCTTTATTATAATAATAATAATAATAATAATAATAATAATAATAATAATAATATAATAATAATAATAATAATAATAGAATTTGGCTTAGGTAGCCTTGTGAAAGTAATTGGTAGGGGGTTCCCCGACCAGGTCTCTGACATCAAGGCCACCTAATCACCCCCTCTCCCCTTAACTCTTTATCTGCCAGGGATTATTCTGATCTTAATCCACTGTCTGCCAGTACTGTAAATCTATGGAGATGTTCCCCTTCTTTGCAGGGCTATAACTTTTTAAATTGTATTGCTAAATTGACAACAGCAACGTTCTACTTTTTCATTCACATATTCATACTAAAATACGGTCTAAAGTATAAATATGTTTTTATCGTTTTCTGCAGCATTCTGCAGAACGTGAGTTATAGCTATAAATACATATCATCAAATGTAGTTTGATACCGATTGACGTCAGATTAAAAATTTCAATTGTACAAGGTCCTAAACGTCATGCCTCATCATCTGCTGGTGACCGGAGGGGGTGGGGGGGGGGTTTATTAGTCCGTGGCCGACATTAAATCATTCATGTAGTATGGGCGATACATAGATCACAGCAGTTTTTATGGATCATAATAATCAAACACGCTGAAACTTACCGCAGCTTCCTCTGACCGTTGGGTGGTCAGCGTGGAGCAGAAAGTTCGCGATTATGGGATGTTGATATATGCGATCCATTTCCAGGTTGTATAATAGTATATACGTCAAAATCATGTTGTTTATCGAGTTATTGGCAACGGATCGCTATCCAGTGTATCAAGCTCGAGTCCCGGGAGCAATAGCGAGTGACCGGACGAAATATGGTTGAGCACCACTTCCTGCCGCGTCACTTCCGGTTTGGGCGATTCGCCGATCGGCCACCAGATGGCGGTCTTGAACCGTTGGAGAGTTGAGAGGAGATCAACAGCAAGTCTCAAGTCTCTGTGGGTAAAATATGATTGACATAACAGATTTTTTAAATATTGATCTCAAAGACGCCTTACGGCGTCATTGGCAGATTACGCATGGCGGAGAATGACGTGGTAACACGTCATTGGCAAATAAAGGGTTAATTGGCTGGTATCAATCCCTGTCTCCTGAACCTTTCAGCCATTGTGTAGTGTGATGTGTGCCTGGTGCCATTGTATGGCAGCCATTGAGCCTGCGTAGCCCAAGGTTGGGTGATACACAGTGGTGTTGAAAGAGACAATTTCCACCCCACATTGTAAAGCGCTTCGAGTGTGTGTAGAAAAGTGCTATAAAATAGATTTTGAAATGATATACAGGCCGATAAATGGCCACAGAAAAGCAAGAAACACGATGTGTAGAAATATTGTGATATGATATTTCGGCCACATCGCTCACCCCTACTAACAATCCAGCCGTGTAGAACAAACACTTACAGAAAACAGCATCAAAGGACATAAACACACTACTGTGTTTATGGGCTTCCGGAGTCATCAGTGGATACTCTAAATGCCAGTAGTGAAGCCGCCAGCAAGCTGCCGACAAGCAGGTGGGCGTCCTCGGCACCGAACGCAAGGTCAGGATTGGATTCTGGAACGTGAGAACCTTGTGTGAAACACGTACACTCCCTCGAGTGACATTACAACTTGCACATTCTTGGAATTGGCACAAGTAGGTTTGACGGGATCGGGGAGACAAAAAACCCCACACAGGAGAGACTCCGGAAAAGAAATGACAACCAACACCACGAGGGGGTAGCCATCATCATAGAAAAAAAGGGGGGAATCGACAAATGTCTGATGGAATGGAAACCTGTCAACGGCAGACTTATGAAGGTCAGATTCATGATCGTTCAGCGCTCTGCCCCAACAGATGACAGGGACGGAAAAGCCAAGGATGGATTCTATGAGCAGTTACGAGCAGAATTGCTATGAACTTGAATTGATATGAACCTCGAAAAAGCAAAGGATGGATTCTATGAACAGTTACGAACAGAATTGATATGAACTTGAATTGATATGAACCTCGAAAAAGCAAAGGATGGATTCTATGAACAGTTATGAGCAGAATTTATATGAATTTGAATTGATATGAACCTCGACTTTGCTGACGACTTGGCACTGTTCTCCCATACCCACCACCGTACGCAAGAAAAATGTTGGAGGCAGTGTTGTAGTACCAGAGTCCAGACTGATTTTCAGGACTCGTGACTCGACTTGGACTTAAATTAATGTAGTAAATCAATGCTTTTTTTTTTCTTTCTTTTCTATTCTCTTTTTTATTGCTTTTATTATTTTTATTTATTTATTTATTTTCAACATTAAATTAAGCAATTTCATCCAAACTCACTGTGGACTCAATGTAACATAATCCGTCCATTCTACATTCATTGCACACAACACACACTCACTTTAAACATTCACCTTAAACACTTTAAACACTTTTTAAACATTACACAGTATTTTATCTATTTATTCTTACACATTTGCACATACACACTCCCTAATTTTTTTAAATTTTAGTTTTGTATATTGTATATTTTGTATAGTGTTTGGTCTTTACTCTTTTACCTTTACTGTATGAAGCACAATCTCAGGAGGGTCATACAGAACCAAGCATTTCACTATAATGTACAGGTACCTTATATGTGACAAATAAAACTAAACTTCAAACAAACCGTTGCTTCAAAAGGAACACACACACACACTGTGGGACATTCAGTTAATATACACCCTGTCCTTTTTCTATTATTTCAAGAGGCTTTATTTATTTTACCCATAATCCGTATTTCAGGGACATTTTCTGAACTTTAAGGGACATTTTTGCCCCAGAGCCCCTTGTTAATTTCCTACCCTAACGACAGGTGTCCAGCTGTCACCTACTGCATGTAAATCAGAGGAGAGACAGTCTGTCCTTATCCCCCCTGCTGCCCAGGCAGAGATATTGCTTCTCAAATACCAGAACATAATACCAAAGTTCTGCTTTGAGGAAGGGAGGGGAGGGATGAGGAGGAGGAGAGGTGAACAAATGTCTAATTGAAACACTATAGATAGAATCACCCCCCCCCCCCCCCCACTTTCCATCATTTCAGCAGAATAATTATTTGTTGGATATCTTATTATAAGTTAAAGGAACACATCCAAAAACCTCTGCAAACATTGATTTAGTTTGACAGTTATTAAGAGTAAATTAGTTAGAATATGGCCACCATAGTGATGTCATTGGGGGACATTGAATCCTTGTGTCGTGTTAATTACAGCTCAGTGAAATGATAAGGTAGCAGTCCCTGTAAGCAGTGTGTGAATTATACCGCTTGCACGTGCCTCAAAGAGAGGACCGACTGTGACTGTGATTCATAGCTGCAAGCATGTAGGCCTAGTTTATGTCAGCACATCTGATATAAAATAATCAGTTAATGACCACATTAAACCTCCACACGGATATCAGAAAACCATACATCACGGTATGATGCAATACGGCCAATTAAAGCAGGGCACAGTATCGTTTGCATAGTGATGTACTATTATTCTATAGTTTATTGGCACAAATAAGACTGATGGTTGGATAGGTCAAATGTCAAAACAGCCTATAACAGACAAAAACAGAGCACGCCAGGCTGCGTACAAAAGGTTGAAAAACGGCTAAAATGACCCATTGCATACAGATGAGCACAATAATTTATTGGTACAATAAAGACATCAAAACCAGGGGTCACGTGTCAACAAACCTGCCTATAACAACTCACGTATGCATGAGCATTGTAAATACCATGACAGGCCAGGCTGCCTACAAGAGATCCAGTCTTCCATCAACACCCAGCACATACAATACAGTGCCAACAGTGAATACTACAGTTAATGGGGAATAGCCTTTGCCTTAAAACAGAACAGCAGCTTAAGCTCAGCTGTCTTTGTTGTTCGTCCAGAAGCACATGATGTGGACTGGCGATACAGTACGTGATGAAGGGAGTCGGGTCGGATCCCTCCAAAGATTCACCAAAAGTTGCAAGGAGAGGCTGTTTTCTTGCCCCTCAGTGTCATTAAAGGAACACGCCAACATTTTGGGAAATTTGCTTACCGTCTTCTCCGGAGAGAGACGGGAAGATGGATACCAGTTTCCTTTCTGTGCGTTCAGTAGAAAGCTATCTGGCTGCACGTGAGCCTAGCTTAGCACAATGAATGGAAGTGGACAGCTACGCTGGGCTAACGTGCAGCCAGATAGCTTTCTACTGAACGAAAGGAAACTGGTATCCATCTATCTTGTCTCTCTCTGGAGAAGACGGTAAGCTAATTTCCCCAAATGTTGGCGTGTTCTTTTAACGGCAGAACACCCTCTCTCGCACTCTGATGAGGTGGGAAGATGTGTCCTGCTTGCTGTGCAAAGCTTCTCCAGCACTTACCCCGGTGCTTTATCTTGTAACTTCCACCCGTGGAACTCCTCAACCACCTCTCCGGCTTAAGTGTTTTTACTTTTTAGCAAGTGCCCGTACCTCGTCTTCTCCATACACAGGATCGATGCATTGTGCTCCTGTGGCCAAAGGTGCTTATCCAGCGGTTTCAGCATCAGGACGAGGTCTGACTGGCATTCGCGTTGTGAGATTGTCAATCACAGATTGATGAAACTGACTCTGGTTACTCTTGCCCCTGCCATCAATGAGTTTAACAACTTTGAACATGCCCAGGGAAGTGTGCTCTACTGACTTCAGTGTGGATTTACCTCCACTTGCCTCAAGTTCAAGTTTTGTTTTATTTGTCACATATAAGGTACATGTACATTACAGTGAAATGCTTGGTTCTGTATATGAGCCCCTGAGATTGTGCTTCATACAGTAAAGACAAAATGATGAAATTAGGTATCATGTAAAAACAAGCTTTCATGTATATCAATAGCGAGATGCTTCCTCGCTTCCTGTTTTTAAAGTGACACTAAAGCATGGTAGTTATTCCAGACTGCTTTTACAGTATTAAAACGACTCGAATCTGTGCCGATTCTCAAAATGTGCATATTTAGATCTGCCTCTTCTCCTCCTCGAGCAATCTCGCATTCTTTGCCGACTGGTGGTGCAGAGAGTACTGCTTGGAGATTAAAAAAAAAAATTTACATCCAGCAACCTGCCAATTCAAGGCAGTGGGCCAGCCAGGCAATGTATGGACTGAATGTTTGGGAAAATCGCACTTTAAGCCTTGTCATCACTCCACTAGTTTAGCCGTTTGTGAACTGAAGCCCCCCATCTGTGGTGATGCTGATGATGTGTTTACCCCCCAAAAAACTCATCATCTAATCCCGCTTGGCGAAAGCTCTGTCTCAAGCTGTTGTAAATAGGTTCTGCATCTGTGCCCTCTGTCAGTTCTACAATGTCTACAAATAATACATTGTCCACACCTCCGTTCCCACTCGCGGCACATCTCACGTAATGAGATAAGGATGCCTGTGTACTGTGCCTTCATCAATGGCGACGTTGATTCTTTAATCGCTCTCTTTAATATTCGCGTTTGCTGTGTGATATGGCATCATTTCAGCCCTCGAGCGATCTGACTTATGTACAGTGCTTGCTTTTGCAATGTTGAGCTTCATCAAAGGAGGCAGCTTTTCATGAGACAGCCTTTCCTCGGTCGCCATGTAAGAGGATCTGAACAATGTTGTTGTTAATTTGCAATTTATCTCAAGTGCCTCGTTTGGCAGAATCTCCTTTAGCTTGGTGGCTGTGATTTCAGCAGCCCTTTTACGTGCTATGCTATCTAGGGTTGCACGATACGCCGATACTACTGTAGAAAAGTATTGCATTACCCAGCCGTTAAAAATGGTCCAATACTACATTTTATTAGTATCAATACTTTTAGAAGTGTGTGTGTGTGTGTGTGTGTGTGTGTGTGTGTGTGTGTGTGTGTGTGTGTGTGTGTGTGTGTGTGTGTGTGTGTGTGTGTGTGTGTGTGTGTGTGTGTGTGTGTGTGTGTGTGTGTGTGTGTGTGTGTGTGTGTGTGTGTGTGTGTGTGTGTGTGTGTGTGTGTGTGTGTGTGTGTGTGTGTGTGTGTGTGTGTGCTATGCATAGTGGGCGTGTTACCATTTACAGTGTCAGCTGATTTTAAGTAGCCAAACAGAGATGAGCTCAGCAGCGGTAACAGCATTTTCTTTTGAAAATGTATGTTTCAACAGCGTTATAAATAATTTTCCATTTTCTGTCATCTAATATTATACTCCTGATGTTTTAGGTTTTTGCCCTGGTATCGTTTTAGAACCGGTATTGTGATACTTAGGCTGGTATCGGTATCGAAGTCATGATTTTGGTATTGTGTCAACACTAATGCTATCACAATCGCAAACACTTTAATAAAGATTTGCGCAACTGGTTCTGTGCATGGCTGCTTACAACCCGGTTAATAACCCGCTTAATCAAATTAATGGGGGAGGTAGAGCAGTCGTCTGGTAATCTGGAGGTTCCCGGTTCGATTCCCGCTCATCCCAGTCAGTGTGTCGAAGTGTCCTTGAGCAAGACAATTAAACCCTATTTGCTCCCGATGAGCAGGTTGGCACCTTGCATGGTCGCTTCCGCTGTCGGTGTGTGAGTAAATGGGTAAAATGTGAGGAACAAATTGTAAAGCGCTTTGGATAAAAAGCTGCTATATAAATGCACCATTTACCATTTAATCCACTCTTCCAATAAGCTCAAGCCAATGACCTTTGGGTGGCGGTGGATCTGTGCTGACAGCAGCAGGTGTAGCATCAATGTCGGCTCCAATATCTTATCTATCAAATATTGTCAACGTTTTAGAGACCTGCCTCCCACGATTTCACAAATCATGTTTTCAGGCCAAGCTCCCCCGGGCTCCCCAGTCGTTCACACCTCATTTCACTGAGCTGTGATTAACACAACATACACCGATGACATCACCGCTGGCCACATTCAAACTCTTTTACTGTCGTTATTACTGTCAAACTAAATGTGTGCAAAACTGCTTTTGATGTGTGTGAGGTTATGTGCAAAATAAATCAGCGTTGTTTTTTGGTGAAGTGCCCCTTTAACTCATTGACTGCCGCGCTGTTTTTCCATCTTTACTCCCCGGCGCCAGCGTTATTGAACATTTTCACGATGTTTGCGGACCCATCGTATTATTCTATATTATAGCTATGGAGACAATAGTGCCCTGTCAAGACAGACCGCAGTAACTTCCAAACAGTGAAACTGAGAAAAATGGCTTTAAAGTGTTTTGACTTGCCATCCAAAATGTGTTATAGGTAGATAGATGATAGTACCCAGATTTAACATGTATTAATGAAGTAATCTTTAGGCATACAAAAATATGACGTAATTATTTTAATTAACCCCAAAAAGCCGATACTGCACTCTGCTGCACGATTTCCTTAAATAATTATACAGGTAATGTACAGGCAAAGTGCAGTAACTTCAAATACAATGTTGTTTTCCCTCCAGCTTTCATAACTTAACCTAGCCATTTTATTTGGATCATCATCATTCCAATATATTCAGGTGTTAAATTTCATTTTCAAAATGGCTAGGTTAAGTTAATAATTTTTGTATGCCTAAAGATTACTTCATTAACACTTTGACTGCCTAAAAACGCTTTACAGCGTCATTGCTGGCCATGCTAAAGTTGCCGGGGGACGCTGTACAGCGTCCTTATATCAATATTTCAAAAATCTGGAATCGGATTCATATTCCCCCTCCGCTGGCCTGATATCCACCAGCAGGACCCACTGAGCTCTCTGGCGGTTCAGGAGCGCCATCTGGTGGCCGATCGGCGCAACCGCTTAACAGGAAGCGCAGTAGAGGTTTTGCTGGTCGGCCCTATTACTTCCGGCCACTCGGTATAGGTTCCGGCACTCTAGCTCGTCACTCTACATAGCGATCGATTGCCAATAACTCGATAAACAACATGATTTGGACGTATATACCATTATACAAGCTGGAGATGGACCGGGTAATAATATATCCCATAATGATAAAATTTCTACTCGACGATGATCGCCCAACGGCGCGCGGAGACTGGGGTGAGTTTCAGCGTGTAACGTTACCATCTTCGATACTAACTGCTTTTATCAACATTTGACCCACATTAGATGATTGGTATAACGCTGCCCACGGAATTATAAACGCCCCCTCGCCCATCCGGTCAACATCAGATGACGTGTAGTAACTTCTAGAAGTACGTCTAGTTGGAATTTTTTATATCGCGCTGATTGCCATCAAACTGTATTTCATCATCAATATAATGCATTTGGGGCTATATATCACGTTCTGGAGAAAGTTGCAGAAAGAGATGAAAACATACTTATACATTAGACCATACTTTACTATGAATATGTGAATGAAAAAGTTTAACGTTGCTACACAATGAACAATACATATAGGACTTTGAATGGGCCCTAATAATGGCAATGTAGCAATAGAATTTAAAAAGTTATAGCCCTGCAAAGAAGGGGACTTTCTCCATAGACAAATAGCGCTGGCAATCTATGGTATATCATTAATTTAACCCAAGGCAACCAAAGTGTTAATACATGTTAAATCTGGGTACTTCATTAATACATGTTAAATCTGGGTACTATCATCTATCTACCTATAACACATTTTGGATGGCAAGTCAAAACACAACACTTTAAAGACATTTTTCTCAGTTTCACTGTTTGGAAGTTACTGCGGTCTGCCTGGGTTTTGAGTGTGATTTTGTAGTTACTGCAGTTTTTAAAACCCCATATCTCCAAAACTGAGCGACATTAACATCTGAAACTTGGTCACAAGATAAAACATTTATTGACAAGTTCAATTTCACTCTTAACTCAATTCTGACTTTTTTCGAGTTACTGCGGTTAGCCTTGACAGGGCAGAATAGTATGGCTCATTTGACAGGCACTATTTATACTATTTATACATGGATCCCTAGTGATTTGGTTACTCTCAGCCCATGCAGTTCATAAGGTATGCGATACTGCCACCTGTTGGGATTCAATCGTCATTGCAGGTCTCAGCCACACTCACCAAGGCCTGCGCGAGTGTTTAGAATAAGAAAATAGAAAAAAAGGAACTAAAAACGAGATATCTCGTTTTTGGCACTCAACGCTTGGATTAAAAAAATTTGATATCTCGTTTTGGCGCTGAATGAGTTAATGAGTTTGCACATGTCCTCCGGTGATGTCATCGGAGGACATTAAATCATCGCATTGCGTTAAGTACAGTCATTCCATAAATCGCCAAAGTTTTACCAGCTGCTATTGCAGCATTGTCCAATTGTCCGAAAAGGGCGAGGGAAAAGCACTAGGCTTGTTGGGCCCTACCCCTGAAGACTTAAGTTTTTTTTTTTTTTTCTTTTTTAACATACATATAGTACACATTACAGTACACACATATAGTACACATATTACAGTACACATTACAGTATAGTATACCTGCAGTATATAATAGCATATATAATAGTATATAGTACATAATAGTGTATACAACACATATATAATGTGATATGAGATATATAGTACATGATATATACAATATAATATAGTACCATTATAATAGTATATACTGCAAATATAGTTCAATATATATATATATATATACTGTATTTTATTGGATTCTATTATATGTTGTACCACTGTATTGCACATCGTCGCGGGCAAGACCAGCCGCATTTCATTGTATACCTGTATGCCGTGACAATTAAAACTCTTGACTTGACTTGACTTGACTTGATATAATATACAAATTAATTATAAAATTATTATGAAATTAAATGAAATTATGAAATGATGGAGATGCAAAAGATAGCGATAGGGATTGCCATTTTTTTTTATATCCACCATTTAATTGAGCTGTAATTAACGATGACATCACCAGAGGACTCTCAGTGATAAATCTGCGTTGTTTTTCATTGATGTTGCCCCGGCAGACTACTAGAACTCCTAGTAGTCTGAGGGTTTCTGCTGGAAAACAAGTCTGATATACAGAGATGTTGATAGTAAGCAGTAATGTATTCTCGTTGTTTTATGGGGAGAATAATAATGACTACACTTTGCCCTGCAGCAGGAAGTGACAAATTGCGTCTGTGTCTGTGTCTGTGTCTGTGTGTGTGTGTGTGTGTGTGTGTGTGTGTGTGTGTGTGTCTGTGTCTGTGTGTGTGTGTGTGTGTGTATAGCCTGATGAAAGCTCCCTAGACTTCTCATCCTGTATCCTGAGGCACGGTATCAAGAATGCCAAGGAGGTAGCGTGTGGGGTGTGTCTGCTCAACGTCGACTCCCGCAGCAAGGTTTGTACACACACACGCGCACACGCACACACTCACATTATGTTACATTATACAGTACACAGATACGCATACAAACACACATACTTTCTCTCTCTTTCTTTCTTTCTCTTTCTTTCTTTCTTTCTCTCTCTCATCCTCACACCTCTGCATGCATGTTTTTGTCTCTCTCTCCTTCTTTCTCTCTTTCTCTTTATTTTCTTTCTCTATCTCTCTCATCCTCACATCCCTGAATGCATGTTTGTCTTTATCTCTTTCTCTCTTTCTTTTCTCTCTATCTCTCATCCTCACACCCCTGAATGCGTGTTTTTCTTTCTCCCTTTCTCTTTCTTTTCTCTGTCTCTCTTTCTCTTTCTTTCTCCTTCTTTCACCTTATTTTTCTCTCTCTTTCTTTCTTCTCCCTCATCCTCACACCGCTGAATGCATGTTTTTCTCTCCTCTCTTTCTTTCTATCTTTCTCTCTCTCTCTCATCCTCACCCCTAATGCATGTTTATCTCTCTTTCTCTTTCTCTGTCTT
The DNA here is from genome assembly GCF_963971535.1 of Notolepis coatsorum. NCBI lineage: Eukaryota > Metazoa > Chordata > Actinopteri > Aulopiformes > Paralepididae > Notolepis > Notolepis coatsorum. The sequence continues at coordinate 301,183,123 of NC_140165.1, read as the reverse complement.
TGTCTTTCTCTCTCTTCTCTCTATCTCTCTCTCCATCTCTCTCTCTCTCTGATCCTCACACCCCTAATGCATGTTGTTAACACTGTTAATGCAGGTTGTTAACACTGTTCATGCACGTTGTTAACACTGTTCATGCAGGTTGTTAACACTGTTCATGCACGTTGTTAACACTGTTCATGCACGTTGTTACAAAAGGAAAGGTCACTTTAAGAATAGTATAGTATAACTTGAGATTGTATAATATGGCATTGTATAGCAGTGTACATAAAGACCCAGTGCCTCATCCGTAGCTAACAGTGTACTGCACTACCATGTCCTACCATGCTCTGTAAATAACTCATGTACATATACCGATATGCCCTACTTTGATTACTTGTATTATTGCACAATGTCGTTCTATTGGATTCTTATTATATTATTATTGTATTATGCACAATCGTTGCGGGCAAGACCCCCCGCATTTCATTGTATACTTGTATGCCGTGACAAATAAAACTCTTGACTTGACTTGACTTGTTAACACTTTTAATGCATGTTGTTAACACTGGTAATGCATGTTAACACTGTTAATGCATGTTGTTAACACTGTTAATGCATGTTGTTAACACTGTTAATGCATGTGGTTAACACTGTTAATGCATGTTGTTAACACTGTTAATGCATGTTGTTAACACTGTTAATGCATGTGGTTAACACTGCATGCTGTGATGATGTCATGATGCCGCTGCCCCTAAATAACTGACCGGATCTCTTTGACTTTGAAACGTTTTTGCAGAGCAAAGGAGAGAGCGCTATCGGACGTCTGTTTAAACGAGTACGAAACTGTCGGACTGTCAGACGAATCTTCATTTCCTTCCTACTGTGGGCTTGGTGGGGGGGGTTAAGGGTGGCGGGGGCATTCTCCTCTGACAGACGGGGCACAATAGGTGCCAAAGTGACGAGATCGACTCCTCTCCTCCACTAAAGCTCCTCATTTCTAAGAGCAGCACGAGAGTCGCCCTTCCCAATTCACCTTGGAATGGTTCTCTTACATGAACTGGTGCATGGAGGAAGATTATGCAATAATGATGCCGGTAGGCTACCTGTAATGAAGGTACAACAGAGAAGCTAGATGGGAGGGGGGCGCGGGTCAAATGGGAAGAGATAACATCTCTAAGACGGGAGTGAGAGGAGAGTGGTCGTCACTTTGGCACCTCGGGGGGGGGGGGGGGGGGGGGGGGGGGGGGGGGGTTCTCTAGAGATGTCTTCTATTCTCTCACTGACAGGTGTTTACTCTCGCTCTCTCTCTCTCGCTCTCTCTCTCTGTTACATCCGTCGGACGGTCACTCATCACCTCGCTAACAGCGATCCGCCTCTTAACATTTCACATCTATTTCTGCTCCACCGCCATCCACCTCATCATTAACTCGGACCGGGGCGCGAGAAGGTGCAGGGCTGCAGTGTGTCAAACCCCCCCCCCCTCCTAGAAGCTCTGAGTCTTATCGGAGAGCCATTAACAGTGCTCCTGGACCCTGCGGTTTAGCTGCTTTGATTAGGTCTTGTGTTTGGCTGTGCACTGGGCCAGAGCCAGATGGATGCTAGCTGAGCGTAGCTGACTGAGGGCCTTCCAGCTCCCTGCTCAGAGCAGATGTGGCTCGCATATTAGTCATGAGCAGGGGATACAGGTGATAATAGATCTCTCTCTCTCTCTCTCTCTCTCTCTCTCTCTCTCTCTCTCTCTCTCTCTCTCTCTCTCTCTCTCTCTATATGTCTCTCTGTCTCTCTGTCTCTCTCTTTCTCTCTGTTTCTGTCTCTGCATCTCTGTCTATCTCTTTATGTGTCCCTGTCTGTCTGTATCTCTCTCTGTCTCCCTCTTTCTTTCTCTCTCTGTGTCTGTCTCTATCTCTCTTTCTGTGTCTGTATCTCTCTGTCCCTCTTTCTTTCTCTCTCTGTGTCTCTGTCTGTATCTCTCTCTGTCTCTGTCTGTATCTCTGTCTCCCTCTTTCTTTCTCTCTCTACGTGTCTCTGTCTGTATCTCTCTCTTTCTGTGTCTGTATCTCTCTCTGTCTCCCTCTTTCTTTCTCTCTCTACGTGTCTCTGTCTGTATCTCTCTCTGTCTCCCTCTTTCTTTCTCTCTCTACGTGTCTCTGTCTGTATCTCTCTGTCTCCCTCTTTCTTTCTCTCTCTACGTGTCTCTGTCTGTATCTCTCTTTCTCTTTCTGTGTCTGTCTGTCTGTATCTCTCTGTCTCCCTCTTTCTTTCTCTCTCTATGCGTCTCTGTCTATCTCTTTCTCTGTCTCTGTCTGTCTCTCTTTCTGTGTCTCTGTCCGTCTGTATCTCTCTTTCTCTCTGTTTCTGTCTCTGCATCTCTCTGTCTGTATCTCTTTCTCTTTCTGTGTCCCTGTATGTGTGTATCTCTCTGTCTCTGCATACTGTATATCTGTGTTTCTTTCTTTCTCTCTCTTTCTTTCTCTCTGTCTGTCTGTAATTCTGTATATCTCTGTCCCTGTCTGTTTGTATCTCTCTGTCTCTGCATACTGTATATCTCTGTCTCTCTTTCTTTCTCTCTTTCTTTCTCTCTCTCTGTCTCTCTGTCTGTCTGTATCTCTCTCTGTGTCTCTGCATCTCTCCGTATCTCTCTCTTACACACATACACATCTCGCACTCTTGTGTGACTAAAGCCTGGCTGAAATTAATACAGGCTTCTTCTTATTTTCTTCCTAATTCTACCCTGACACCAGATTAATAGCACACCTTTTAATTACATTCTCGAGGCAGAGGCACATTGGTAAGAAAGCGTGAAAACAGAATGGAGAATAGGGTGCCCCTCTGGAGTATAATGAAACCAAAGAAAGTCTCTAGTCCCAGCGGACGGGCCTAATAACATTGTTGTCCTTCGGTGAACAGGTGTCGTCTTGTTTTTAACCAAACGCCCAGTGGAGGAAGGTGGGTGTAGCGTTGTGTGCATAGCCATCCAAAGGCCACGTGCCAAATATGCACCAGCAGAACGCCTCACTGGTCCTCGATGCCGCCGTTGGATTTCGCCCGTGGCTTTTATCTTCTCCAGTGGCTCTCTGGCAACTCGCCTGAAATGTCTTCACTCCAGGATGAAGTTTAAGAGGACGATTCTCTGTGCGGCGTTCTCATCACCAGTCACAATTAGGATTATGACATGCAGTGCAAGTTCGTGGAGGTTTTACTAAGGAAAGTGCACAGTCTCACTGAACACTGTTCATCCCTCAGTTCCCGCTGGCCACGGCTGCTGTGTCTGTAGTGTCTGTTGAAGGCAGAGAGACGGGCAACAGGCAGCAGCCAGATCTAATCACAGTTTTGTCACTTGAAGACAGCGGCCCTTTTAAGTTCCGTCACAAGTGATACTTTGAGGCTAATGACGCCTCAGTACGTCTGCTAAATGATAGATGCTAATGAGGGCAATTACAGGGAGAGAGAGAGCGAGCACCGGAAAGGCGTTCCTCTGGAATCGTTTGGCGGTCCAAGCTATTCATATTACTATTCATGAAATGTCAGATCCTGAAGCACCCCGACGATTTGGATTTATTTTTGAGTGTAAACGTCCCTTCACGTGTTCTGGAAGTAGGCCAACGGTGCGGCTGGTTTATTTGACAGACCCGTGGCCAAACTGCGGGGTTTCGATCGGTGCATGTGCCCACACACTGCCACCTGATCTACTGCACACTCCTGGGAGGTGTTCTCTCTTAACACCGGGGTGCATCTGTAGCGTGGTTAAGGTCTTGGGATTCCTTCATGCCGGGGCTTTCTTGCAGTTTCTTTCTTGGTGTAGCGGTCGTAACTGTACGTTGGCGTGTTCTTTCAATTTCCCTGTCCAGTTTGCTTTGCTCAGGACAAACGCATGAAATCACAATTTGCTGACCCCTCTTGTGCTACTTGCAGGCACTGGCTAAAGACAATGACACGAGGTTAAGGGTAAATATCCATAATTTCTTCTCAACTCATTTGAAGCAACAGGAAACTGTGAAGTGGTAGATGTATATCCTCCTTTCCATCAGATTTGTTTACCCCAAGTACTGTAGTGTCTCAGTAGAAACCTCTTTATTTTTTCTGATGGATGTTCCGTAACCTTTAGGTGCATCTAGAAACTAGGAATGCACCGATCCGATAACTGACACCGGGGCCGATACCGACTCAAATAGCCGGATTGTGTATCGGCCACAGGTGGTCCGATTCCATGACCGGTCCGTTACAGACGCGTCAGGCTTCACTAACAGCACAGCAGCGCATGATTGAGAAGAGGAGAATCGTACCCAGATTAGAGTGTTCAGCAACAAGTCAGTCTCTCCTGTGCGTCTGTTGAGCGCCAACCTATAGATATAGTTTTAGCTAGGGATGCTCGATATTGGCTTTTTTACCGATATTCCGATATTGTCCAACTCTTAATTTCCGATACCGATATCAACCGATACCGATATATGCAGGGTTTCCCCCCAAAAAAACTGAATAATTTCAGGTAACTAATAATTTCACTGGATGCATTCAAAAGGCTTTCTAAATTTAAGCATTATCTGTGCAAAATATGATCATTAAAAAAGTAAAAATTAACATTACATATCTCTTGTTGTTGAATTAAACCAACATGCATACTTTTGACAATAAATAAAATAAGAATTGGTTCTTACTTGCTTGCCTGGGTAAATAAAGGTTAAATAAATGTTAAAAAAAAAGTTGTTATTGTTTTTTTTACCGATATCACATTTTACTGCCGATATCGGCCGATAATATCGGTCGGCCGATAATATCGGACATCCCTAGTTTTAGCTCTTGAGTCGCTAAAACATTAGCTTGTTAGCTAACTGTCTAACAAAGCTGCTGCAATGATAGTCTTTTAGATGGCAAGGTAAAATAGAGCTACCATTGTGGCTCTTCAACTAAAACTTAAACTAAGAGCTGATATAGATCCATTTTACCCTTGATTAGTCCAAACAGTGTGTGCAGGAAAAAGGGAGCATGGAAGAATCTAGCCGCTAGCGTATCAACACTGAATTAGTCTGATCGGTGCATCCCTACTAGAAATGTCACGTGCGTAGAATTAGAAAAGCGAATCCTTTGTTCGACAGTCTAGATTAAAAGGATGCATAGTCGGATTCTTGATCCACAATTGTCGCAAGTTGCTTCCTCCCTAGCAAACGGTAGGGTTGTGCTACAAACCAGGTTTTCCGAAATAAGAATGAGAGTTCTTCATGCTGTAAATCGGGATTGGTGCATAAGACCCTGACATGTTAGAGCCTGCTCCCCTGTGACACGCTCTGCTCAGCCCGCCAACGTCATTCTAGCACATCAACAGCCTGGGCACGAGAGCCGACTAGGCCGAGTCAATAAGAACTATTGTTCTTATTCGTCAGACCTGGGTTGTAGCACAACCATACACTTTTACTTCATTTGGACCAGAGTTCTTACTGACGCTGTATAGAACCCACCTTGCTGGTCGTGAGGACGACACCGGCGTGTGGAACACTGTGACCCAACGAGGACAAACAGCGGCAGGGACTTTTAACTCTCGTAAAAACAGCTCCAATAACGAGAGTCGGTGTACAAACTAAACAAGCCAACTAACGACTTGAATAGGATACTGTGTGACCTCAAAGGCGATGCATAATACAGTAAGACATTATGCCAGACGAGCGCAACAAAGCGATACCGTCAGGATGCCGACAACACTGTATGATCAACAGAAGGAAGTGGACATGTCCTGACTGTAAAACACACATTATGAGGAGACGACCATGAAGCAGCCTTTAATGGAGCTGATGTTGAGACACCTCTGGTAAAGTATGCTTTAAGACCTTCTGGAGACCTTCCGAAACATACTATCCAAATAAGCCAAAAGCGCACGTACTGTACCAGGCACAACTTATGCAGACGTGCCTCCTCACCAGACAAGCCAGGGTCTCATGGACCGATCGCAGCCTGCCTTAGCCGTAGACTTGGGTTTTTTTTTTTTTTTTTGCCTTTGTACCTTATTCTCCCATCCTCCAATTTAGTTGTTATGCCAATTCCCTTCCTGGTCATTTCACTGCCTTACTGTTGATCCTCGGAGGGTGTAGGCTCTGCTGTATCTCCCCGAGATCCCCTCCCTGCTGAACAGGCGCCTCGACCGACCAGTAGGATTCGCTATTGCAAAAGTATGCTTTAGTTTAAGACCTTCTGGAGGATCTCTCCACGAAGACGTTTACGGTAAAGATACGGCCTCCCACATCCAATGTGACAATCGCTCCTTGGATAAGACTTTTTACCCACAGACTGTAGCTTAACCCTTTCACCGCCGCACTACCAAACGGTTAACCCTTTCACTACGACAATACACAGCAGGTTAACCCTTTCACTGCCACACTACAGAAGGTTAACCCTTTACTATCACACTACCAACGGTTACCGTCGGTAGTGTGATAGTAAAGGGTTAACCTTCTGTATTGTGGCAGTGAAAGGGTTAAGAGGAATTGAGATCAAGGGATCAAGTCAAGGGTTACCAAAGAAAATAGTTTTATTCTGTGCACAGAAGGATCAATTCAAAGCAGAGAGTGGTACACTACAATGCACAGTGAGCCCAGAGTCGAGGTTTACCCTGAGCTTAATAGCAACAAGGTTTCATGTAGAAGAAACTGATAAGCTGCACCTGCTAACAGGACCTGGGGTCCGTATTAAACTGTTAGGAGTGGTTTCCGAAAAATCAAATCATGTTCTCTGTACGCTAGTGCGTTTACTCGTAGTAAGGATTAAAGGAATAGTACAAGAAATATTGCTTGGAGGGTACAAAGAATTAAGAGGGTATGATTTTAGAATATGATTTTAGAGTGCTCAGACCTCTACACTACCCAGTCCCCCCCCCCCCGACGTGGGTGGTTTCAAGGTCTTAGGTTTTATAAAGATATTATTCAGTGGACAGCTTATAGCTTCAGTAAGAACTCACATTCAAAATGAAGTGAAACCTCATAATGTAGAGCATGGTCAACACTGGAGCTGTGAATACTGCTATGGAGGGTGGAGGAGGGGGGCGTGAGAGTGAAGAGGAGTGAGAAGGAACAAGAGAGGACTACAGTGGAAGGTTTTACCTTACATTTAGCTCTCCCTCTCTCTCTCTCTCTCTCTCTCTCTCTCTCTCTCTCTCTCTCTCCAACATTGCCAACCTTGGCAGTCTTTAAGTGCAGGTTTGAGGAAAGAGTGGGACGAGGTGCGAAAGAGCTAAGAAAGAATTCTTTATGCCTGTGAAATCCGAGCGTGTGAGGGGGGGGAAAGGAGAGAGCAAGAATGTGTCTCAGTTCGTGCGAGAAAGGCCTCAGTTGGTGTGCAGTGTTGTACTCGGCAGGTGGGGATGTGTGTGAACCTGTGCTCTGGGTTTCTGAATGCAGCGGTGGCTTTATGCATGGATGTCTCTCCTCTGTGTGGGAGGCAGTGATTCGCGACACGTGACTCATTTCCCTCCCCAGGTCCGTCCCTCAGCGCTTCTCACCGGGGGAGGCAAACTCTTAAAGGAACACGCCAACATTTTGGGAAATTAGCTTACCGTCTTCTCCAGAGGGAGACAAGAAGATAGATACCAGTTTCCTCTCTGTGCGTTCAGTAGAAGGCTATCTGGCTGCACGTTAGCCTAGCTTAGCACAATGGATGGAAGCGGACATGACCGGTTAGCCTAGGCATTGTCCAACTAACACCTCTCCCGAAGGCTAACCGGTCATGTCCGCTTCCATTCATTGTGCTAAGCTTCCTTTCTGTGGAGCGCACTGGACTATCGCGAAACAATAGGAATTTGGGGCGGCTAGGTGGCGCAGTGGGCAAGGCGCTCGCCACCAACGCAGGAGATGCTGGGTTCGAGCCCAGCTCTCTGCGTTGCTACCAGCTTGGCTGGTCGTTGAAGGTTGAAGGTTTTTATTTAGACACAAAACATATACAGATTTTACTCCATTTACACTTTTGTCAAGGATAGGAACGAAAAAGGCGCAGTGACTTATTTACATCGTTGTCCTTGGATGTCAAGGATGCTAGAAACAGACACATACAACTCATTACAAAATTAATCACAATTATTATATTTGCATAGTAATAATGGCACAACCCTAAATTTATACAAACAAAGCACATTTGTTGTTACAATGTTCCTCTATGCCGTTCATACTAATACAATTGGCAGTATTAGGGGGTGGGAAGCTGGTGGGTGGGGATCGGACGTTGTGGACAGCGACTCCTACAGGTCGGTTGGTGCGCCTGCGCAGTAGAATCAGGAAGCGACGGGGGCGGCGTGTCCCTCCCACTCAGACCCTCGCCGCTGAGAGATCGCGCTGTGCAGGTGAAAAGATGCGATGGCTGCCTCCTCGAGTACCGGAGGGGACACGTGATGCAAGGCTTTGTCCACATTGCAGCCGGCTTGTGGGAGGCATGGCCTAACAACGTTCGAGACAGGGGAGTGTAGAATTGGACAATACGAAATTGGGGAAGGGAGAAAAATAGAAAAATGGGGAGAAAAAGTAGATAAAAAAAATTATAATAGAGAAACAATAGGAATTTTCCATTGGTTCTCCCAGTCCACGTGACCATTTCTAGCATTTCCATTGGCTATAGTGATAGATATGATAAATGGATAGATACAGCGGATTAGATGCAGTCCAGAGAAAACAACCAATCTAGATATTTCAAGATTCTATGCTTTACATCCGCGCAATCTCGGAGAGATGCACAACATTTTTAGATGACAATCGATTCCGATACAATAAAGCAAGTCTTTATCACAAAAGGATCCAAAGATATTTAATGTTTTACAAAACATGTCTAGTGTTGCGCCCGGCTTTAGAGGGTTAAAAGACAAATTGTATTTTTTATTTAGTTAATAAATGTCTTGTTGTAATTCCTTATAATACCTAATGTAGCGCATCTTTTTGAAGCGGATTAAACTTTTTTTGCTCTGATTTGACTTCAGTTTAATTGCATTGTTACTGTTCACATGTGTGGTGCCGTCATATAAGTAAAGATAAAGTTTGAATTACTTACTGAACTGGTGTTTTAATTTCACACCACACTGCTTGTTTGTTATTTCAGCAGCAGGGTATTTTTTATGTATCCAGAGAGCATTGTGCCAACCTAATAGTGCCAGCTATTTTCAAGGATGGTTTGTGCCACAGTGGAAATGTAGCGCAGGTCACCCTCCTATATCCCTGCTCGTTAAAATCTATTCTCAGCCTAATAAAGGGAATTGTTAAGATGCCAGTTAACACCGTTTAGACAGAGTGTGGACATAGTAATGGGAACGCCACCATGTACAACAAGTCCTCCCAAATGAGACTGGCCTGATCTGGGGCCTTGTCCTGGCAGGATGTTGGTCTATTGACGATGGGAGCTCTCACATTGATTTTGGTCCAACACCCATATAGTAAGTAGTAGTACTAGTAGTAGTTTTATTCAGTCATCACACACGCAATACAATATGCACAATCATTCCAGACTGTCAACGGTCTTTGATTTTGGCAGTGATTGAAAAGGTACAGGCTGAAGCATAATGCTTATATCTGCCTGTCCTATATTCTTATTAAATTAAGCCTCCAAAACAGAAAAAAAATAAAGACAAAATAAGTTATTCACATTTGTAACCTTCAAAAATAGCTACACAACGGGCGCCTAGGTGGCGCAGTGGGCAAGGCGCTCGCCACCAACGCAGGAGATGCTGGGTTCGAGCCCAGCTCTCGGCGTTGCTACCAGCTTGGCTGGTCATTCATACTAATACAATTGGCAGTATTAGGGGGTGGGAAGCTGATGGGTGGGGATCGGACGTTGTGGACAGCGACTCCTACAGGTCGGTTGGTGCACCTGCGCAGTAGAATCGGGAAGCGACGGGGGCGGCGTGTCCCTCCCACGCAGACCCTCGCCGCTGAGAGATCGCGCTGTGCAGGTGAAAAGATGCGACGGCTGCCTCCTCGAGTACCGGAGGGGACACGTGATGCAAGGCTTCGTCCACATTGCAGCCGACCTGTGGGAGGCATGGCCTAACAACGTTCGAGACAGGGGAGGGTAGAATTGGACAATACGAAATTGGGGACGGGAGAAAAATAGAAAATGGGGAGAAAAAGTAGATGCAAAATAAATAAAAATAGCTACACAAACCATTAATTTTTTTTTTACCAAAAGCAAATGACAAAAATCAGCATTGTTCCACAAGTTAACCCCAACAATAGAAATACATTAAACAGGGAACAGTAAACCTACAAACATGTCAAATAATATTTTCTTTCCTGTATTGGGGGGGAAAAAACTTTGCACACCGTCCGGGAGTAACTTTGCTTTAGCTCTGTACATTATTTGCATTATTTTATAATAAACCAACTAACATTAGAATTATAAACAGTGGATTTGTGTGGTCATAGTAATCAGCCTTAATACTCTGATTGGCCCCCTTTTGCAGTAAGACTGGATTTACAGTATTTTTTTGCCGCAGGGGTTACACTTTAGCAGGTGTTACACTTTAGCAGGTGATACACTTTCTGCCCAGGAGTCATGTATCATCCCTCACCTGTTACTCTTGTCATATAACAACCCGTTAAGAACAGGTATACTGTTTGACCAAGTTTGGTCCTCCTGACCCATTAAAGATTAACAATGATGTTAATTCATTCAGGGAAAAAACGTATTGTGGAATGTTAATGTCAGGAGTGTAATTCTTTTCAGCTTCAGATGTATCATTTGATTTGTTATAACTGTTTTAGTGCACCCTCTCTGAGCACAGCCAACTCTCAATAAGTTGAGGGGGCGTGGCTTAGTGCACCCTCTCTGAACACAGCCAACTCTCAGTATGTTGAGGGGGCGTGGCCTTCTGTTCAATGAAAGGAGCTGTGAAGTTAGTATCATAATTACATGAAACTTTCAAATGTAAACCATGGGACCGGTGTGATCGGTTGCTATGGGAGATTAACATTGGCTAACCTGTGATAGCAGGTTATAAATACATTGTCACAGTTGCTGTGGATGTTTTTGAACCACTCAAATTAACTAAATTGTAGCAAACTAGTTTGATTACTTGTTTGTGGATTGGTAGCTCAACTACTGACAACTGACAGACTGACCGATGGGCCAATCAGAGTAACCTGAGTAGATTGAGCAATCTCTTCAGAGAAGCAGATTGAATAATAGATTGATTATGTTGATATCCAGGGGTATAGAGATCAAAGGGCTTTAGTCATAATTTTCACAACAGTTCTAACTAGGGGTGTAACGGTACACAAAAACCACGGTACGGTACGTACCTCTGTTTTGAAGTAGAGGTTCGGTACAGGTTTTCGGTGTGGGGGAAAGTTTGGCTTTCCATGTTCCACTCAGGGGTGATGTAGTGTGCAGTAACTAATTGTACTTGTAGGGCTGTCAACGAATATTCTATATTGAAATTAATACCGGTAATCGACTTGTAAAAAAAATAAAATTAGATTAGATTATGAAAAAAAAACAGCCCCCGGTGGTCGTTAGTGGTTAACATACCATTGTATTAGTTCGGTACACTACACAGCGGTTCGGTACGGTACGGTACACACTGAAGCGGTTCGGTACGGATACGTGTACCTTACACCCCTAGTTCTAACATTTGGGGTAATTTTACATCGACGTATCTTCTGTTAAAAAATGCAATGAGATTGAAAAACAAGTTTTTCATTGTACTGAATCTTTAACACTTTGAGCGCCACGCCTGGTTTTCCGTTTTACCGCTTGAATGCCACCATCGGCGCCAATGTTAACGTTAATATCGCCTAATCTATGTTTTAAATTATGGCTATGTGTCTAATCTGCCCATCGCATTATCAAATACTATTTTCCAGTCAGTGCTGTGAAGGCAGATTGTTTTTTTATCGCGTCGTTTCCGTTTCAGAGCAGTTAGAAAAGCCCCTGTTTTGATATAAAAAACAGCTAATTCTGGAGCATTCTATGAAAATCGTCTTTTAGTGGAATATTCCACAACGTTGATATTCGTCTGCCTTTTTATGAATCGTTTTCAAATAAACGCTAGATGATCAATATTATACGTGCATGCAAGCACATTACGGCCGCGCACTGATAATCGCTCCGTTGATTTCCTCACGGAGTTTTACAGTGAAACCGAAAGAAGACATTTCACAAAACAGCTTATAACTTCATCAAACTTACTCTTATTATCCTACCACTGATAACATAGAGTCCTTACCTGACATCAGATGGTATCCAACTGGTATATTCCAATTCCTGATCACCATTCGAAAAAATCGATACGTGTATGGATCCAACGCGATACAGTAGAACTCCATGATCCGCGGGGCTCTGAGGCTCCAGAATGAACTCTGGTAACCCCGGCTGGATCAGTGAACTGGAAAATGTGGAGTACCGGATTTTTTTCCCCATTCATTTTCATTGAGTCCATTCCAAAATCACTTATGTCATCTGGGAGACGACAGGGGGCGCTTTTTTCCACAGTGATCGCCGGCGCCCCTCGGCTATACTCGGGTAGGCTCGGGTGATGCAATAATTTTTCAGATCGCAAAAAAAATAAAAAATCCGAGAAATCTCGTGAGTGGCACGCAACCACCTATAAAAAAAACCAAGAAATCTCGTGAGTGGCACTCAAAGTGTTAAAGAGTAACTAAACCTATAGTTTAGTGTATTTTCACCCTGCTGCACGCTCTGCCCCACCCCACTCTGTGATATCAGATTGTCCTTGACATACTTCAATACTGTGACATCACCAATTGGGGTGAACATATTCAAGAACATATTCACATGGCATTTTAGTCAAATGTGATTTTCTTCAGTTTATGTGGTGTTTAACCCTTTCTCTACCACACTACAGAAGGTTAACCTTTCTCTACCACACTACAGGAGGTTAACCTTTCACTACCACACTTAACCATCTGTAGTGGTAGTGAAAGGGTTAAGATACATTTTCAGATACACTGGATGGCAGTTGTGAATCGGAAGGAAATAACTATAAACGTTTTCAGTAATGGTAAAATTTGGAGAGAAAAAAGGAAGGCACCTTGATTTTTGTATCAAGGCACGAATGACTTGGAACCCACGTAACAAAAAGACTGGTATGTCCTTTAATGTACCGTAGAGTATACAAGTGCCTTAGATACACGCAGAACACAGCTGAGAAACTCAATCATACAACGCTTTGATGGTGGCTGTAAATAGTCTCGGGCACAATTCCAGAATCTCATAAACACATAATTAGGTTCAGATCTGCCGAATGGGAACACCACGGCACATGGCTAACATGCACTATATTAGCTGCCGTGCCGTGTAGGAAGTGTATCCTTTGTCTGGAGGACATTGCACACAGGAGGACACTGAGACTACAGTAAGAAAGAAATGCATCATTGACCTTATTCACACAGCGGCCATTTTTCACACAAGAGCAAAATGTCCACCGTGTGACTTCCTGTCTGAAATAGGACATTAAATATTGGGATTTGCTGCCCCGTGGAGGGATCAATACCATCCAGATGAATGTATTACCGAGGTTCCTTTATCCGTCTCAGAGTCTTCCTATATTTCTGACCAAATCCTTCCTTAGCTCCAGAGATAAGCTCGTATCAACCTTTATCTGCCACCAAAGGGAAGAAACACATATAGATAGATATTTTTATTTGTCCACTTTCATGGACATGTGTCTTTGGCTTCACCATGGTTGCAGTCAACAAGACAACACAATAGAAACACCACACAGGCACAAGAGACATTCACCCAAAACAGCTCAATACATAGACAAAAGAGAACCAACAACAACACAAACCGGGACAGAGCACCTTCAGGTACCTAACCAGTACCATGGTTAAAATAAAAATCTAAGAATTCATCAGAGCAATGGGATGATGGACTTATTAAATGTTTTTTTTATATTTGTATATACCGGTATATACGGTACTACGTAAAGGCATACTGCAGAGGCCTCGTCTCCAGGGTGGTATGGCACTCCCCAATTTCTTTTATATTATTATTGGACAGCCAACATCAGGGCGTTGGCGTACTGGATGAGAGACACAAACAAACCGATAATCCTAAATGGCTGATCTTGGAGAATGCGTCCTCCTGTGGTCTCACCGCCCCACCAGCTCTGTGGTGCTCTGAACTCCTGCTGGTAAAACGCATCTCTTATCGTCCCACTAAACCCCATCGCTGCAGTCGGTAAGAATTAGGAACCATTTTAGGAGGTTGTTTTCTCTCCGCTGTCTCTCCCTCTCTGCTCCCGACAGTTAAAAAACACATGTTTACCCCTTCAACATTAGACTGAGGCATTTGGCATCTGGCTTAACCCTTTCACTACCACACTACAGAAGGTTAACCTTTCATTACCACACTACAGAGGGTCCTTTCACTACCACACTACAGAAGGTTAACCTTTCATTACCACACTACAGAGGGTCCTTTCACTACCACACTACAGAAGGTTAACCTTTCATTACCACACTACAGAGGGTCCTTTCACTACCACACTACAGAAGGTTAACCTTTCATTACCACACTACAGAGGGTCCTTTCACTACCACACTACAGAAGGTTAACCTTTCATTACCACACTACAGAGGGTCCTTTCACTACCACACTACAGAAGGTTAACCTTTCATTACCACACTACAGACGGTTAATCGATCCCATCATTGTAGCACCTCTACACAAAAAGTTTGCACCTTTTTGAGCAACTGGTAAACACATTTGGTATCCCTAGGTCTAATTTGTATAGATATATACAACTTTATATATAGGTTTTAGGTGGGCGGGCTGGGTGTTTAGGTGGGTGAGCATCAGACTTAAAGGAACACGCCAACATTTTGGGAAATTAGCTTACCGTCTTCTCCAGAGAGAGACAGGAAGATAGATACCAGTTTCCTCTCTGTGCGTTCAGTAGAAAGCTATCTGTTAGCCTACTGTAGCTTAGCACAATGAATGGAAGCGGACATGACCAACACTAACCTCTCCCGAAGACTAACCGGTCATGTCCGCTTCCATTCATTGTGCTAAGCTAGGCTAACATCACATGCAGCCAGATAGCTTTCTACTGAACGCACAGAGAGGAAACTGGTATCTATCTCCTTGTCTCTCTCTGGAGAAGACGATAAGGTTGGCGTGTTCTTTTAACAACCGAATAGATCTATCTCAAACCCCGCCCTCTTTTCTTCACCCTTCCGTCGCAACAACTGCCGCTTCCCCTCAATTTGATGTTCCCATTGGTCGTGCTTCGCCTGCATGTTCCTATTCCCTCATGCCCGTTCACAGATGGATTGTCTCGCCTGTGGGACAACCGGGGGTTCCCTCTCATCTCTCGCCCCTCCTGTCATCCCCTCTCGACAGGCTTTCAACTCGGAGACGGACAACTTCAAGCTGCCATACGGGGGCCACCAGTACCACGCCAGCTGTGCTAACTTCTGGATCAACTGCGTGGAGCCCAAGCCCCCGGGCCTGATACTGCCCGACCTGCTCTGAGCCTCGGCCCGCCGCTGCCATGGCAACGGGCGCAGGATAATCAACGCGGCAGAGGCGGAGCAGCTGGGGCCCGGCCGCGGCCTCTCACCCTGGGCTGAGAGCGGGAAACACTGAAGGACTATAGAAGCCGCTGGAAAACCGCGTTCTGCTCGCGTCTTTTATTCCTCTTATTCCGCTTCACCCCGCAGATACCATCCTGCCTTTGACTCTGCTGTCCAAGGCTGTGGTGAAGAGCAGATCTGCCAGTTTGTACAAATTCCAGGCTTTTCCACTAAGCCGTTCCTGTAAGATAATGTATTTAAAAAAAAACTAAAAGAGGCTCTGCGTTGTTATTGTTACCACCTTGTCTTCTTCCATATCAAGTACTTTAACGGTTTAATTCAACCATTTCAACATTCGGATATTAAAACATCATTTTAACTTTAACATCTCCAGTGGGTCTCTTGTCCCTCATCAGTGACTCTTGTCCCTCATCAGTGACTCAGCAAGTCAAACTATCGGCTCCGGTATATCGTGAGGACAACGCAGCCGATGGAACTTTGAGCTTTAACCCTTTCACTGCCACACTACCAAAACGTTAACCCTTTCACTGCGACAATACCGAAGGTTAACCCTTTCACTGCCACACGACAAAAGGTTAACCCTTTCACTGCCACACTACAGAAGGTTAACCCTCTACTATCACACTACAGACGGTTAACCGTCTGTAGTGTGATAGTAAAGGGTTAACCTTCTGTAGTGTGGTAGTGAAAGGGTTAATGGATTCAGTAAGTAAACGTGTCTTCAGTTTTGGTGGTTCGTGTGTCACATGTCTGTTTTAATGTGGGGAGGCGGGCAAAGGAGAGGATTTTATTCTATTCTATTCTAT
This sequence comes from Notolepis coatsorum, assembly GCF_963971535.1. Classification (NCBI taxonomy): domain Eukaryota; kingdom Metazoa; phylum Chordata; class Actinopteri; order Aulopiformes; family Paralepididae; genus Notolepis; species Notolepis coatsorum. The sequence continues at coordinate 301,166,820 of NC_140165.1, read as the reverse complement.
TCTGAAAGTCTTTGCTACTCTGTTCTCCTTTAATCAAAGCTGTCATATCATAGGCCTGTTGCTACAACTGAATTACTTTGATGCTTGGGTCTTTTAAAGGATATTCTATTGCTGTTAACGTTTTAATAGATTTTTTTTTATTTTGGGGGAAAACTTAAAACTTTCGAACAACTTTGTTGCTGTGCTGACAGGCAGATATATCTACCGTTTCATGTATCGCGTGCTTATTACTGCTTTGAATGTCTTTTGCACTGTTTGATGGGGATTTTTTCTGAAGTTTATTGTATTTAAATATATATATATATATATTTGGGGACTTTGGGTCTTGAAAGGGAATCATTTAAGAAATGTGCGTGTTGGATGTGTGCTTCCGTCGATCAAAGTCTGAATGAAGTCAACTGTGGTTCTATGATTGCAGTAGCACTTTTTGTGAATTACAGTGTCATACTGTAGGTTTGTATTTATGACTAACTGTAATGTGAAGTGAAATGTAAATAAATGCAGGTGCATAAAATCTCCCAATGTCTCTTGTCTTCTCGTGTAAGGTAGTCCAAGCCCCATTATGTGGCAGATCAGGGGCGTGCACAGACCATTTGGGGGGCAGGGGCTCAAGCTACAAAAAGGGCACTTTTATCCATCGGGCAAGAATGCGGCTAGTTTTGCATAAAATGCCTGACGTGTTCAGTGTTCATATTTGACTTTATAAATTTCTTTGGATGGGCACTTGGGGCAAAATGGCAGGGGCTCAAGCCCCCCTTCGGCCCTATCTGTGCACGCCACTGTGGCAGATTAACGCATAGCTCAAATGAGCATTCGTTCTTATCTAAAGGCACACAGTATTCATTCTGTCAACTTTGTTTTGGGGCGTTTCAGTAATTCTATCGGTGCTGAATTAACATGTAAAAACTCAAGGGTATTATGATGAGTGTTGAAATAGAAGCAGCCACGGCACCTGGCTGGACCTTGACCTTGTGTTGTCTGCTCAGAGACTAACAGCAGTGCATATTTAAAATCAGGACTCTTATCCAAATTGCTAGACTGTCGGCATATTTTCCTCTGTCATTCTGCCCGATAATGTGGGTCCTCGCAGGTTTCATCTCCAGCACTTTGTGACAAAATGGAATAAATTCTCCTTCAACAAGCCTGCTGGGCCACCGCTAGCAGCTCGGGATCAGCCAATCAAACGAGAGAAATGTGAAGTAGGGGCTCAGTGGAAGCAGTCTCATTATCATTGTCGCTCTTGTGTTCAGGTGTGTTCTCCGACGTCCATTTCTCGCCGTCCCCTAATTGGAACATCCTGCTGGAAAATTAATTCCTTTGCGTGCGAGCTCCAGGACTATAGGAAATTACAAACGTTGAAATCAATGACAGAATAAGGCCATGGAGATTTGAAGATGCAGACCACCTCTCTCCTCCCCCCGTGCCAGTCATCTTCACGCTTATTGTCTGCAGTGCTGCGACTCAAATGATCACCCCGGGAGAGGAGAGATTGGAGTGATATTGCCCGGCATTGATCGCTATTCTTTGAGCCCTAGGTCTGTCGGTATCTCCGGGGCTGGGCCATTGTCAATCACACTATTGATTGAGGCCAACTTTTTCCTCACCTGAAGATCAAATGATATCCTGCACCCACCTCAATAGACATTCTCCTGCTTTGATGATGTCCTTTGAAAAATGTCTCTTATTTCTCCGTTTCCCAGAACTCGGGGTAACCTTTCCTCCATCATGCATTAAGTCATGAGGTCAATGAGATCAGAAAAAAACATTGCTGTCTCATTCAGACTGACCTGTGGATTCACTAAGGCCGATCCTAAAGGTTCAGACTGACCTGTGGATTTATTTAGGCTGATCTTAAAGGAAGAGCCTGACATTTTAGAATAGAAAATCACATTTGTACCAGATCCTCGTTAAATTCAGCAGCTAAAGACCTATGACACTACACTATGACTCTTCAGAAAAAGGTTCATGACATCCCCCACTTACTTTCACGAATAATGGCCCAGATGAAACTATTAGAATCCCTTACTATTGCAATGCCACGACTACCGGTGTTCTGCTTCAGTGTCCGTTCTATCAATCAATTCAGACAGCTCAGGAAAAAAGAGAGTCCAGAGTATCATTGTGGCCATTCTATATTCTATATAGGAGGCCAGACGAGTGGCTGGCAGGCCTGAAGAAAGGTCCAGACCAATGCTCATTCAACCACTCACTGAGAAAGAATGACTTATTTCACCGCCACATACAGTAGATTGTATTAGGTGATGGCCGTGGTCACACTTTCCCCCTTGGCTGAACCTCGGATAGCCTACATCTGAGTGGCTTTTCTCCATCAGTTATGGCGACTGAGGCTATAAAGATTTGCTCGATCAACGGATCCACAGAGATTGACTTGGAACTGTTTTATTTCTTTGCCTATCAATCCGTCCCTCTCAGTCCTACATCTGTGTTCCTTCCGTCGGGTGTCGACAGCATGTATTGATTTGCGTGCCATTGCCCCATTGATTTGGTGTTAATATTCATCACTAACAGCATCACCACCCTCCGGGACCGTTACCAAGGTTACTGTAATTTCCATTTGCGGTCAACGTGTTGACATACTAAGTGCATCCTCGCCCGCTCCCTACTTCCACTAACAAGATTGATTTACAGTACAAAGTCATCAGTCATGTCCCTCTTGTGTACTGAAAATCGTAGTATTTACGGTTATTGGCAGGGTGAGTGTACAGGTGCTATGGCTTCTTTGTCTGGTTATTGGCAGGGTGAGTATACAGGTGCTATGGCTTCTTTGTCTGGTTATTGGCAGGGTGAGTATACAGGTGCTATGGCTTCTTTGTCTGGTTATTGGCAGGGTGAGTATACAGGTGCTATGGCTTCTTTGTCATGGTTATTGGCATGGTGAGTATACAGGTGCTATGGCTTCTTTGTCTGGTTATTGGCATGGTGAGTATACAGGTGCTATGGCTTCTTTGTCATGGTTATTGGCATGGTGAGTATACAGGTGCTATGGCTTCTTTGTCTGGTTATTGGCATGGTGAGTATACAGGTGCTATGGCTTCTTTGTCTGGTTATTGGCATGGTGAGTATACAGGTGCTATGGCTTCTTTGTCATGGTTATTGGCATGGTGAGTATACAGGTGCTATGGCTTCTTTGTCTGGTTATTGGCAGGGTGAGTATACAGGTGCTATGGCTTCTTTGTCATGGTTATTGGCATGGTGAGTATACAGGTGCTATGGCTTCTTTGTCTGGTTATTGGCATGGTGAGTATACAGGTGCTATGGCTTCTTTGTCATGGTTATTGGCATGGTGAGTATACAGGTGCTATGGCTTCTTTGTCTGGTTATTGGCATGGTGAGTATACAGGTGCTATGGCTTCTTTGTCATGGTTTCAACCACTGATGTGTGATCCATGGCACAGTTCCTTTACTTAAGTAAAAGTAGAAATACCCCCAATAAAATAGTACACTGGTAAAGGTAAAAGCCCTCTATTCAAAATTCTACTTAAGTAAAAGTAGAGAGGTATTTGATATTGAATGTACTTCAGTATCAAAAGTAAAAGTACACCTTCCACATGATGTTTGTGTATTCCAGTGCTTGGGAGCGCTCAATCATCAAACCATTGACCTCTAAAGGTTATGTTAAAGTGGTAAGTGGTCCAGTTATGCTGCTCTGATTGTGTCCTGTTGAAGTTGGCATGCTTCAAATTTGAAAGTACATAATCTTCAATATTTCTTTTGAAATGTAGTGGTGTAAAAGTACAAAGTTTCCTAAAATGAAAATACTCAAGTAAAGTACAAATACCTCTATGTAGATGTACTGCAGTAGGCACCATCAGAGAAATTAACAAGAGTGGGTTTGCCTGCCTACAGTAGCTCAAATAGAGCACAAAAACATCTGATTTGCCAAAAATAAACTCCCTGCATCAATAACCAATCAGATGTTTTTGACCTGCCAAGTAGTGTTCCTGGGTCACGTCAGAAAACTAAGACCACCATCGCGCTGCTCGTCAATAAGCACACAATGTGAAAAACCACCTTCTGATCAGAGGCTGGAAAATATTTGTTATTATTATTATTGTTTTTTAATTAAGCTTAAGGCTGCTGGTGCCTCTGGGAGTCTGTGTAAAACCTGTGTTGTACATGCATAGGCTTGAAAAGTGATGCAGAGCTTGCTTCTTTCTGCCGGGCAGGTACACACTCACTCCTTTCTTCAAAGTTGCCTACTGCAACTTCTAGCACGTTAGTAAAAATGCTTAGTTACTTTCCCCCACTGTCTGATAGCTTATTATACTGTACATTAGATTAGTGTTTGCAAGTAATTTTAGGGTAGGGGTTGGGATGATAATAATATGGAGTTTTCCCCTTGAGCCTGGTGGTTTATTATGCTGCTTCTACAAGAGGTTAGAGGTAATTGTCTCTTTACAGTTTCAGTAAAGCAGTTTGTATGCATAGCCGACCTTGTGCACATGGCCTTGTTAAAATGGAAATGCTTGATGCATAGTATAGGATATAGGAGCGGCTCATTATAATGCATTGTTGGATGCAGCATGTTCTGTGGACTATGATAACATGGATATACATTATGGAACGACAACACTTGTGTTTAATAGAATGCGTACTGTATGTGAACACAAACACTTTCATTATGAAAATGTTCCCTGCATGTTTTTTGTGGTGTTCTGTAGTTGAAATGAAAATAGTTAAAATGAAATGCCTCTGAACTGCAGCCTCAGTGATAGGTTTGACCCGAGCGAGTTGGCTAGAATTGATTTACCATGCTGCACTGAGATACATATCAAATGCACCCTATAGGACTCATCATTTCACACTGTATAGCCTAACTGGATGGTCCTCACTTACAATGCGCAGGATGCAGCACTGGTTTATTTAATTGTATAAAGCCATTTTAGGCAAACTACCACTGTATATATATGTGCCAGATTTTTACCAGTTTGCGACTCTTACAACCTCAGATCAGATCCAGTGCCTGGATACGGTTCCAGGTACCTGCTGTGTGGACTGAGGCTGGAAAAAGGAGTATTTTTTTATTTTGGTCCTTGGTCTTGGAATGACCTTCAGTCAAGCCTCAAACTGATGGCACTCGTTCCTTTAGCCAGTTTTAAACGGATGTTATCTGAGGTCCTTACCACCAGCTGCTCATGTAGTAATGAGTAATGTATAGGGGTGTAACGATGCATTGATTAATCGAAATGCATCGATTCTAATGTGACGATTCAACTGCATCGATTTGAAAATGTTAGAATCGATTATAATCGAAATTAATCGAAATAAAAAAGAAATTGTTTTTAATATTTTTTTTTGTGTGTTGTTTTTATTGACCTATAGTCCATTCATGTTGAGTGAATCAGTTCCACCAGCCACATTTGTGTATTCAAATTATTATTATTTTTTTTATAAACTCGCCGCTGTCACCCCTGTGCTCAAAAAACCTACCCTCGACCCATCCAACCTCTCCAACTACCGCCCTATCTCAAATCTCCTTTTCTTCTCTAAAACACTTGAGCGCATTGCTGCCTCCCAACTCCACTCCCATCTCCAGTCCAACACCCTCTATGAACCCCTTCAGTCTGGCTTCCGTCCAGCTCACAGTACTGAAACTGCACTGGTAAAAGTAATCAACAACCTCCTCATTTCCGCTGACTCTGGTGCCCTCAACATCCTGATCCTACTCGATCTTAGTGCAGCCTTTGACACAGTGTGTCATTCTATCCTCCTCCAAAGACTGCACCAACTGGGTGTTGAGGGCACAGCACTCGACTGGTTTTCCTCCTATCTCACTGACAGACATCAATTCATCTCCCTCTCCGGCCACACTTCTTCCCACTCCTCAGTCACACAGGGGTCCCCCAAGGCTCAGTCCTCGGCCCCCCACCAGAGGAAGCTCAACAAATCATGTTAAACCCATATTCGGCTCAAACAAGGGACTAAACACGTTTCGCAATTATGCCACATCAATGTGGAACGCCCTACCCAAAGCTGTAAAGGAATGTGAATCCCTACCCACATTCAAAACCGCTCTTAAAGAGCACCTACGGGAGGCTGCAATTCGAAACTGGCCACCGTAAATGCCCAAATCCCCCACCACCTCCTAATAGACCGCATGTATATATTCTCTCCCCGCCGTATGTATATTTCTCTCCCACCCACGGTACCCACCCCCTCCAAATGCAGTCTCCTCACCACCGGTCCGTATGTATATTTCTCTCCCACCCACCCACCCCCTCCTAATGTACAGTCCCCTCCCCATCATATGTATATACTCTGTCAGGATCTATGGGTAACAGTGCTGTATATTTGAATACCGTTTATGTCACAAATGTATCAGTACTAAATACCTGTATGTCCCTATGCCATAAATGTCATGTATGTTGTGTATGTCATAAATATCGATATGAATTGAAAATGGGGGGGAACGTCTTTCTCTGGTCTGCATCCCCTTAACAATTGTGTGTATTGAGCCGTACTGTATTGTACCCATTCTGCAATCTGTTAAATAAAGTTTTCATTCATTCGTTCATTCATTCATTCATTCATTCATTCATTCATTCATGCTCTTCATCTGCTACATTCTCCCCCTCGGTCACATCATTCGCAAATACAACCTCAACTTCCACTGCTACGCTGACGACACCCAAATATACATCAGCACACAATCCCCTCACAACCCACCCCTCAGTCACATTGAGTCCTGCATCACCGAACTTCAAACCTGGATGACTCATAACCTCCTCAAATTAAACAGTGACAAGACGGAACTCTTCATCATCGGCACCAAAACCACCCTCAGTAAATCCGGACCCATCACACTCTCCATCAATGATTCTACCCTCCCCCCTAGTCCGCAACCTTGGTGTCATCCTTGACCCCACCCTCTCATTTGACCCCCATGTCCGCTCCATTGTTAAAACCTCTTACTTCCACCTCCGCAACATTGCCAAAATTCATCACTGCCTCCCCCCCCCGCCGCTGAATCCCTCATACATGCTTTCATCTCCTCCCACCTCGACTATTGCAACTCCCTCCTCACTGGCATCACCTCCCGCTCCCTCCATAAACTGCAGATGGTCCAAAACTCAGCCGCCCGCCTCCTCACTAACACCCAGTCCCGTGAACACATCACTCCTGTCCTCCACTCTCTCCACTGGCTCCCGATCAAGGAACGCATCAACTTCAAAACACTACTCCTCACCTTCAAAGCCCTCCATAGCCTGGCCCCCCCTCTATCTGACTGATCTCCTTCTTCCTTACCGCCCCACCCGTTCCCTCCGGTCCTCCTCCACTGCCTCCCTTACTGTCCTGTCATCCAAGCTCATAAACTTTGGTGATCGGGCCTTCTCACGCACTGCATCTCGACTCTGGAACTCCCTCCCTCAGACCATCAGAGACTCCCCCACACTCTCCACCTTCAAATCCCGCCTCAAAACCCACCTGTTCGCCCTAGCCTTCAACCTTCCCCAACCTTAACCCCCCCCTCCAACCTGTTTTGATCTTTGTTACTGTGGCCTTATGTTTTCTGTGTATCATGCTGTTCTCCCTGTTTCCCCGTGGTCTTATGTTCCTTTTGTTTCTTTGTTTTCTCTGTTTTCCCCACCTAATGTCTGCGACTTTGGGTTCCTGAGAAGCGCTTTATAAATACAATGAATTATTATTATTATTATTATTATTATTATAAAGTGGAATAAAGATAGGCTCCATGTCTCCCTCGAAATTCTACGATTATTATTCAATTTATTTATTCTAAATTGTCTGTTTTGCTGTCAATAACTGCCACAAACCCCAGGTTATTTTCAATGTTCTTAACTCTCTCACCAACCCCCATGATGTTTCCCCTGTTGTGCCATCATCTCGCTCTCTGTAAACGTTTTCTAAAATCTCTGCTCAGACCAGTTCTCACTGCAGCATATTCAGCCCCTCCCCCTCCTCTACACTGTTTTCGAGCAGTTTGAGCCGGTTTCTCTCTCCTCTCTCTCTGACATAGTTAAGCACCTGCAGCCCCCAAACTGCCCCTCAGATAGCCTTCCCTCTCGCCTTCTTAAAGAAGTGCTTGATTCGGTCTTGCCTATTATTTTAGTGTTGATAAACTCCTCTCTCAGCTCTGGCTGTGTCCTAACTGCCTTCAAACATGCTGTGGTACAACCCCTGATTAAAAAGAAAAACCTTGATCCCTCTATTCTCTCTAACTTCAGGCCCATCTCTCAACTACCTTTTCTGTCCAAAGTCCTGGAGCGAGCAGTATACACCCAGTTACAATTGTTTTTAGATGCACACAAAATCCATGAAGAATTTCAGTCTGGCTTTAGACCGCGCCATAGCACTGAAACAGCCCTCCTGAGAGTTCTTAATGGCCTCATTTTAGCTGCTGATTCTGGCAATCCCGCCATTCTCTTGCTCTTAGATCTCACAGCCGCGTTCAACACCATAGATCACACTGTCCTACTGTCGCGGCTTGAAAAATATGTTGGCATCACAGGCGTCGCCCTAAGTTGGTTCAAGTCCTACCTGACTGGTTGGAGCTTTTCAGTTCAGCTAGGAGAATTCTTCTCATCTGCGGCCGCTCTTACCTGTGGGGTGCCCCAGGGGTCGATAATGGGCCCCATCCTTTTTTTATTATGTTGCCCTTAGGCTCAACCCTTTCTAAACACAACATGTCCTTCCACTGCTTTGCAGACAATGTGCAGATCTACCTACCCTTAACCCTTTCACTGCCGCGCGATAGCGGGTTAAGCCTTTCACTGCCGTGCAACAGCGGGTTAACCCTGTCACTGCCACGCGGCAGCGGGTTAACCCTTTCACTGCCACGTGACAGAAGGTTAACCCTTTACTATCACTTTGCTTGGCCGATATCAAAAACCTAAACAAGCGCAAAACCGAAATAATTTTTTTTGGAAATGCTTCTGTTGACCCTACTGTTGATGCCTAGGTCCTCTGGTCTCCAATATCCGCTCCTCCATCAGAAACCTTGGAGTAATCTTCAACAGTGCTTTTACATTTTATAAACAGGTTAACTCAGTGGTTAAAACTAGCTTTTGCCACCTCAGACTCCTGGCTAAGACCAAAGCCTATCTCTCCCAGAGTGATCTGGAGAGGGTAATCCATGCCTTAATTTCAACTACGACTATTGAAATGCGCTGTATGTTGGCATTGACCACTTGCTGCTCCGTCGCCTACAATTGGTCCAAAATGCGGCTGCCCGTCTTCTCACTGGTACCAAAAAGCGTGACCACATTACACCAGTCCTGGCTTCACTCCACTGGCTCCCCGTCCGATTTTATATGCTGCTGACTGTTTTTAAAGCTCTAAATGGGCTGGCTCCATTGTACCTGCCTGAGCTCCTGCGCCACCACATCCTGCTGACCAGCTGCTGCTGGAGGTGCCCAGGACCAGGCTCAAAACCAGGTGAGACAGAGCCTTCTCTGCTGCAGTCCCTCGGCTCTGGAACAGATCTGCATATCCCTCACATTATATCTGCCCAGAGCCTAGAAGCCTAGCCTCTTAAGCTGCAACGTCTCTCATATGGGATGTTTTTCGGACTTTTTGCAACCGGCACTTTGGCGACCCCTAGTGGCTCGGGTGTGCATATTTTGTAATACAATATATATATCGAATTGATGGCTTATTTGTTGCCTGTCGATAGCGACAAAATCCGACAAAATCCGTTCAGCGGTTCTCGAGTTACATGCCGGTATTTGAGGCTTGTGCAAAGTACACGGTATTGCGCAAAATACCACTCCCGACTCAGGCTGCAGTAGTTCCGTCAATCTAGATCCGATCTCGAAAATGATTGTGGATCGTTGTAGCCAATGAGTGTGGCTTTCCAATGATACCCCACATGGGGATCTACATAAAAAAAAACACGAAAAAACACGAAAACAGGAAGAGCAAAACGGCCGAATGAATTGAAGTCTATGAGAAAACTGAGTTCTATTTCATTATGGCTCCGCTCAGCATCAGTTGCATATATCTCGCTTCAGTGGATATGCACTGAATAAATTTCAAAATGTACCTTTACATACCAACATCCGTCTGACCACACCCCCATCTGCTGCCTACATAAGCAGGGGTGGGGCCACACACTCATCTCCTTCTCAAATTTCATCCACAATATAGTGCCTGTATACCACCACTTGGCGAGGAAGAAAGTATTAGCTGGAGAAAGGAAAACAGAAGAACAAGGAGATACGTTGACATTATATCTTTATTTTCTCTCTCACTATTTTCGAGAAAATACGGCGATATTGTCTTCGTCACTGGAGTGTCTGGAAGATGATGATCATTCTAAATCTCCACCGGTTTTTTCGTATTAGGGGCTCACGTCGCTGATATACTCCCCATCGGCAGTCCTCCTTGCTGCGGCTGGATAGGTCATTGAACCTCCGGTTATACAGCTGGACTGTGGAAGGCACCGTCTGTTGTGAGGGACTGGTTGTTTTCGAGCCTGGGTGAGTAATGTTTTGCTTGCGAGCGCCAGTTGTCTGTTAGTGCTATGGGGGCTAGCTGACCATTTTTACGAAAGCCGGCCCCAGATTAGGGTCCTCTGTTCGGCCTCTTAGGCGACGGCGGAGGATCTTGGTCTGAAGCCCATGATGGCTTATTTGTTGCCTGTCGATAGCGACAAAATCCGACAAAATCCGTTCAGCGGTTCTCGAGTTACATGCCGGTATTTGAGGCTTGTGCAAAGTACACGGTATTGCGCAAAATACCACTCCCGACTCAGGCTGCAGTAGTTCCGTCAATCTAGATCCGATCTCGAAAATGATTGTGGATCGTTGTAGCCAATGAGTGTGGCTTTCCAATGATACCCCACATGGGGATCTACATAAAAAAAACACGAAAAAACACGAAAACAGGAAGAGCAAAACGGCCGAATGAATTGAAGTCTATGAGAAAACTGAGTTCTATTTCATTATGGCTCCGCTCAGCATCAGTTGCATATATCTCGCTTCAGTGGATATGCACTGAATAAATTTCAAAATGTACCTTTACATACCAACATCCGTCTGACCACACCCCCATCTGCTGCCTACATAAGCAGGGGTGGGGCCACACACTCATCTCCTTCTCAAATTTCATCCACAATATAGTGCCTGTATACCACCACTTGGCGAGGAAGAAAGTATTAGCTGGAGAAAGGAAAACAGAAGAACAAGGAGATACGTTGACATTATATCTTTATTTTCTCTCTCACTATTTTCGAGAAAATACGGCGATATTGTCTTCGTCACTGGAGTGTCTGGAAGCTGATGATCATTCTAAATCTCCACCGGTTTTTTCGTATTAGGGGCTCACGTCGCTGATATACTCCCCATCGGCAGTCCTCCTTGCTGCGGCTGGATAGGTAATTGAACCTCCGGTTATACAGCTGGACTGTGGAAGGCACCGTCTGTTGTGAGGGACTGGTTGTTTTCGAGCCTGGGTGAGTAATGTTTTGCTTGCGAGCGCCAGTTGTCTGTTAGTGCTATGGGGGCTAGCTGACCATTTTTACGAAAGCCGGCCCCAGATTAGGGTCCTCTGTTCGGCCTCTTAGGCGACGGCGGAGGATCTTGGTCTGAAGCCCATGATGGTCAACTAGTGGGCCGCGACCAGGACCTGGTGAAGCCAGGATTCTCTGGACAAGCGGATGCTTCTCTGTCCCGTGCAGGCCCCATCTTTCACTTGAGTGGAAGTACACCCTAAACGAGGAAATGTGGACATGGATGTTCGTTATCGGAAGATCCATGTTCAAGTCGGCTGCAGCCCAGATGGGACTTGTGCCGGCTCCGCCGTATGTCTAGTAAAATCACCGTTGTAAACTGTGTGGACATTTCTTTTTCTCTGCTCTCTTAAAGGATGAGGAGGGTTTCAGACGGCGGCCTGTCTGAAGTGTGGCTTGTTATGTTGTTGTGTACAGTTCAGGTGATAGCTGCTTAGCTTGCGTGCTAGTTGTGGCCTACCTGTTAGCCAGTCAGCTGTTAGCTGCGGCGCTAGCCCGTTGTGTCACTAGGCTAGGAAACGTTAGCTTGTTGCTATCAGTCGAGAGCGGCTGTTAGCTTAATGCTACACTGTTGAACGTTGCTATGACTATAACATGCCTTAAACACTCTGACTACGACGTCATCTTTGACAGAGGATGTTAGTCGAACCTACACCGGGAGCCCTGCCAGCAAGGACTGCGTCAACATGGAGAAACGTAGCGGCTGGGTGGCGCAGCGACGTTACCCTCGTCGCCAACATAGGAGATGTCGTGTTCAACTTCGGTGTCCCGTTAACCAGATTGCAGTTCTCTTGGCCTGCGCTCAGGGTAGGAGTCCCGACCGGACTTTAAACACTTCTTCTTTCCTTCCCTTCTAAATGTTTTGTAATAACGATGTTTTCCAAAACGTGTGTTGCTGCAATACATTGAGGATACGACGTGTGTTGTGTGTGAATTGTCTTGTCACTGGTATAGCTTCTCTCTCCATAGAAATCGGGTTGTTGTTTACATGTGTAAAAATTATCTGGTTAGTTGTGATGAGAACATGTGTGTTCATGTTACGTGAACTCACAACTAAGGGGGTTAATTAACCTATGAAGCTATGCTTAGTGACATGTGATTGAGGAATGAATAATTTTCTCAGCCTGTAATGACAATGAACAGTGTGTTCACATATTAACAGGGTTACCTGTTCAACTTGGTCGTATCAAGGGTAAGGAAGGAGGGGTGATCCCCCCCGGTTCCCTGGGGCTTCCCCCACCCTCCTCTCAGACATGTTGTTTACAATGTATTGTGTCACTGTGTTTGTGGGGATACGATGTAACCCTCAGCTTAATTGCTGGGGTTGTGCTTTCCGCTTGAGAAACAATTTTTTCCTAAAGAAAAGATTGTTTGGTCACTTATCACGTGTGCTTAGCAAGGCCTGTGGCCAATACATAATCGAGGATTCTGTATTCTCTCGTTATGAAAAACGGCGTTCCTCTGTAGCAAGAGTGTACTTTTGCCATTTTTTGTTGTGATGAAGGGTTGTGTGTGTCTTGTGATCTACAACTGGGTTAGGTTGGCCCACAGAAGCACATGTGTAAGTCTGGTACCGGGGCTCTTAAAGGGGGCCCTCTCTGTTCTGTGTTTTTTCCTTAGTAAAAATCAGATAGCAGGTTAGCACATGAGCTATGTGAGGCTGTTCGATGCTTCATGTAGCAGGCTATGACTGTGTCATGCTCTACTTGTCATTACATCGTATCATGGGTGTGGGGTCGTAAAGGGGTGAACTGGTAATCCTTTCCTTCCCTTTTCTGATTGGTCAGGGGTTAAAACCTCCTGTCCTTCAAGGTTCCTGTCGCGTTGCTGTTCGGCACGTTACAGGGTAAGACGGGGGGGGGGGGGGAGTTTCCTGGTCCCACGCCCTGGAAGATTGGGCGTGTGCACCGCGGAAATCCCCCCGCCATAGAGTACGTCACTGAGCGCGTCTCTGTTGGTAAGACTTCCGTGGGTTGTTCAGGTCCATGTTATGGATCTGTTTCAGGGAGTTGTCAGAGCTCCTCCTCACGAAGCTCCTCCTCGGGGAGAAGTGCCTTCTGTGAGTTCGGACTCTCCTTCCCTGTGAGGGAGCCTCCTCAGAGTTTCAGAGCCTCCTCCTCAGATTGGCAAGGTGAGTAGAATTCAAAAAGGAGTTCTGCTCTATTGTGTGTATTCGATTCAATTCGATTATTGAGTGTGTATTGGTTCAGTGCCTCCTCCTCGGAGAGCCCTAACCCAAGTGTTACATAGCTCAATGTTGCAATATATTCTTTTCAATCTATACAGCTCGCGTGGGAAGTCTCTCTGGGGATTTCCGTCTCCTCCCTGTGGCGAAGGTGGTGGGATGTAAAAATAAAAATAAAAATTACCCTCAGCTGCGTCACGTGGGATTCATGTCAGTCTGTGTTTCTTTCTTTTTTAAATAAAAAGAGGAAGGAACATGAAGCACGACGGCTCCGTGTCGTTCTCCCAGGCGACTTGGAGGAACAATGTTTGGTGTCTTGCTAGACTATCCATTGATGTGTTTGGGTCTCGACGCGTACATAGTGCTGGCTCGGGGTGTTCTGTTAAGAATCACGCAGGGGCTAAGTGCGCCTTGGTTGCTCGTTATTAAAACAGCGTTTTTATAGGGCAACTGGGATGGAGTTTTGTCTCTTCCGAGCGCCAGTTTACTAGGTTGTCTCGATGAATTCATATCTGGGGGATGTTAACGGAATAGATCAGAACATAGGTAGAGGGGTCTCACGCCCTTGGGGTGGGCCACTGAGCGCGGTACAAATGGGACCGTCTGGGTGGCGCCCTCTTTTCATGTTTTAGATCGACAGGCATACCTACCCCCTCTTCTGGAGTGGGCATGCCGGCGTGGTTAGGGCACGGGACTGGTCTGGTCGCGCTGGTCCAGGTCAGTTAACCCGTTGTCCGCCGGGGATGCAGATCTGCTGTTCTGGTACCCTGAGGGACTTGTGCTTTTTTCGGGGGGAAAAATGCCGGGTCGGCCCGGGTGTCACAGGGTTAGGCGTTATGGAGACCCTTTGTTGGGTACATGTTGTACTCTGCACTATCGTAATGGCTTACGGCCATACCAACCTGTACACGCCCGATCTCGTCCGATCTCGGAAGCTAAGCAGGTTCGGTCCTGGTTAGTACTTGGTTGGGAGACCGCCTGGGAATACCAAGTGCGGTGAGCTTAGGGCTGGTTCTCCATTCTTTTCGCTCCTCTCTCACGCGTGGCGAAGAGGGGGCTGTTGGGGTGGTCTTTGCACCTCCTCTGGTAACCCTGTGCTTCCCGAGCCGCCGGGCCCGGTCCGAAGTAATGTTTCGTCGACCCGTAGGCCTGGTGTTGTGAAGGATCAGATTAAACCGAATATATATATTTATTTATGGATATATATTTAATAGTATTTGTATATCGTTTGATATCCCTTGTATATTCCTTGTACATATACACGGAATATCCCTTTATTCTACTACAGCCCATAATAGTTCATTCTCTTATTGGACAAAAGGACCAGGCGCCAGGGACAAGCCCCTGGCGTTCAAGTTCAAAGGTACCGACGAGACATGCCCTTACTAGCCCCAGCTCCGCGCAGGAATACGGCTACCGAAAGCAGAGCGGCACTACTTGTCCACTGTGCATATAAATATGGCGCAAGAAATGTAGAATTCCTCTTAGTCCTTTACCCTTCTACCCAACTAAGTAACAAGACGTGAAGCCTCACCCCACGATACCGCGTGCGGTGTAGTACGGCCTGTTTGGCCTTAGAATAGCATTGAGACCTCGTGCGAATTAATAGCTGAATTGCCAGAGTTTGGCACCGTATTTCTATTAAGTAATAATAGTCTATTATGTATGGTGCATCGTTCGGTTAGAGTTCTAAAGTGAGCAGCACCCCCATCGCTTCCTCGCGTTATCTAGAGTCTTAACCAGGTTGGGCAGACCACACGTGGTGCTTTCATCCGAGGAGTTCTAGGCGAGGACGAGTGGACCTGCACATTGGATTACCTACCCCGACGACTGCTGAGCCCTATACGGCATGGAATATCTATTTGCTTTGGTGCTTTGATTTGTGGAGCGGATAATCGCCAACACCGGTGAGTGTTGGATTTACCCCGAGAGGAGCCAAGGTGAGACGGCGCTCAGACCAGACTGAGGTCGCCTCGCTTCTTCTTCGTTGTGGACTTACAGCTACAGCTACAGCTATCGTCTACAAGAGAGCCCAAGTGTATTCATCTGTGGATCAAGGTTCTACGGGCACTGTGTTCTGTACCTGAACTCTCCCTAGAAATCGTTGACCAGACGGGATACAGCCGACGGCTCTCCTACCCCCCCTACTGGCTTACAACCGGCGGGACCCCTTCAGTATATTATCCAGCTATAATCATTAAGTGACCATCGTTATAATTCCCTAAGAGCCAGGTTGTATACTTGCTTCCTGTGTAACCAGAGATTGGACATTCAGTGTTGATTTGCCTACGAATACTCATTTGCCTTACAAGTGCATTCAAATCATAAATGTAATAAGTAATTATTATATGTACCTTTTGCTATATATTAAATATTTGACTATTACCTTTGTGTGGACCTGATTTCATATGTGGGAAAGTGTTCATCATACTTAGATATCGTGTACTGTATGGCCAGTAGTTAAAGTACATAAAGCGGTAGTGGTTTAATGATACCATACTTATCAATACAGTCAGGGAATTGTACCCCTCAGTTACAATTGGTCCTTCGAGCCGGAGGGTAATTAGTGTAATATTAATATAGTGGTATTAATATTGAAATGGCCTATGATGAACACTCCACGAAACGGTCCTCCTAAAGTAGAACGCCCGCAACGTAGACGACAGCCACCTCAGTACTTAGAGGATTACGCTGTCAGTAAACTACCTAGTCTTCTACAAACAGTAAACGCGGTAAAAGTAGAAAGTAAAATTATGTCCGACCCTATCGACCAGGATACCCCGACCACAGAGGCCCTAGTGGGTTCTAATGTAACTGACCAAGCTCACGGTGGGGACCAGGAGGGAACTGACACGACTTTACCCCCCGCCAAGACCGAAGAAGTAGTCCCCCCAGAGCTCCGGGAGGAAGACAACCCTCCAGAGGTGGAACTCTGCACGGAAAACAAGATGAGGAGAGCGCCGAGGAGATAGAGCTCCAGGACTCCCCAACGAGTACAGCCAGGAGCGGCTCACCTCTACAAGCGTCTTCCCCCAGCGAGGCGGAGAGGATGCTGTCACAGGCGTTCTTCGCCAGCCTGACAGCCTCTACCGAACGCGATCGACTTCAGGGTGAACGCGATCAACTTCAGGGTGAACGCGATCGACTCCAAGCGCAGCAACGGAGCGAAGAAGAGCACATACGTCTGGAGCTGAGACGCCTTCAGACGGAAGAGAATATGGCAAGAGACCGGGCCGACACCCAGCGTGCCGCTGCCGGTGCCCAAAGAGAAGCAGATCTCACCAAGCGCGAAGCCGAGCGCGACAGACTACAAGCCGAGCGCGACAGACTACAAGCGCAGCTAATGGAGCAGCTGATCACCAGGGCAACACCCCCTCCCTCCACAAGGGGTTCCAGAGCCTCGTCAAGACACACGTCAAGGGCACCCTCCCCTAACCGAGCAGGCGACCTTGAACTCGACCACCAGAGAGAGTCTACACCCCCCTCCGAACTCATTCCCCGACCGGTCCAAGTGAGACCCAGCTACAAGGAAGGAACAGCGGACACCGCGGAGAGGCTAAATAGACGACTACAGGATCTAGGTGACCTGGCAGAAGAAGAAGAGGGAGAAGAGGAGAGTCAAGCCCGACAGCAGCACATTACTCCACAGGACCAGGAGGTCCAGTACAGCCCAGGCTATACCCCCGCGGCTCTGCGCTACAGACCCCCGACTCGACTCACGGGTGAGCATGACGCACGACCAGTCCCGAGGAATAGCACCTGGACCAGCGGGCCATGGTACCCTGCCAGTACCAGCCCACCGAGAGGCGTAAGAAGAGACTCGCCCAGGAGGCCTCTCTTCCAACGCTCACCGATGTGCCAGCCATCCATGGCGTCATACATTGGAACACCGACGTTTCCAGACTTCACCCATGAGAATCGAGCACAGTACACGGAGCTCCGGATGTGCTTAGAGACAATGATGGTGGATGTCGCGGATGAACGCCACAAGTATGCAATATTATTGAAGCACCTGAAAGTGCCCCGAGCGCACAACATAGCGCTGGCCTATGCCACCTCTACGACCCCATACACCGCGGCTCTAGCAGCGCTGGACCAGAGATATGGACGTATATGGGATTACGTAATACAGGAGATAAGGCATATTGACCGCCTACCCCCAGCAACAGACAATCGCTCACTAGACGACCTGTCTATAAAAGTACAATCCCTGGTAGGGATGCTGGGGGCGCAACGAGAAAAGGGTATGCACGAACTATACGCAAACTCGAACGTCGAGAGGATTTTAGAGAAGCTGCCGCCCGCCCGACAGGAGCGCTTCAGGCGGCAAAGAGACCACCGTGATCCTAACGGTCCCGAGCCATCCCTCCTGGACTTAGCCGACTTCCTGGCGAGAGAAGTCAGCAGCCAAGCTCAAGCTCCAGAGAGGGACCTAGGAGAGTAAACGATGGCCGAAGATCGGTGACTGTCATGCACCAATCAGAATCAGTACCGAGCAGCAAGAACCACAGTACCCTCTCGATGAAAGAGAAGTGGAAGATGGTGTGCCCGTACTGCGAGAAGGAACACTGGTTGTCACAATGTGACCAGTTCAAGAAGATGACCGCTGAAGAAACAAGTCACTGGATAAAGTCCAACAGGCGCTGTTACCGATGTGCGCGCAGTCACATGGCAGCCGAGTGCCGCCTAAAGAAGAGGTGTAGTCGGTGTGACGGAGCCCATCTGGATGTCCTACACGACAGTAACAAAAGAAAGCCTGTACCATCCAGCAGCACAAAGGCAAGTGTTATGTACATTGACCCCGCTAGCAGCAGCGGCGCCCAGGTGCTCTTAAAGGTGGTCCGTGTAACACTGAGTTACCAAGATAAGATCATGGACACTTACGCCGTCCTTGATGACGGTTAAGAGAAGACCCTTCTCCTCGCGT
The DNA here is from genome assembly GCF_963971535.1 of Notolepis coatsorum. NCBI lineage: Eukaryota > Metazoa > Chordata > Actinopteri > Aulopiformes > Paralepididae > Notolepis > Notolepis coatsorum. Next base: position 301,148,220 of record NC_140165.1, on the reverse strand, counting down.
CCGCTGCGGCCCAGCTGGGGCTACGGGGGAGCGAGAACCAGATGACTATTCGGACAATAAGACGAGATCTAAAGACGATAAAGGGCGAGAATGTCTCCTTCACTATCGCAGCAAGCGGGCAGCCCGAGAGACGGTACAGGATTACCAATGCTTTCACCAGCCAAGAAATAGGACTATCGCAGTACACCTACCCCATCGCCAAGCTGATGGAGAAATATGTGCACCTGCGCCAACTACCTATCCCGCTCATAGACGGTGCCACCCCGACCCTGCTGATAGGCTCCGACCATGCAGACCTCATAGTCCCGATAGACCGGGTCCACACAGGACCCAGAGGCTGTCCTGCAGCAGTCGAGACCCGCCTAGGATGGACATTACAAGGCCCCCTCGCTAAGTCTCTTAACCGAACAGCAGCCACTAACTGCCTCCACTCCAGAGCGACAGAAGGAGACACCACACTCCTGCAGCATGTCGAGAGGCTATGGACACTAGAGACAATGCCCTTTAAGAACGAAAAGAAAGACATTCGTTCTAAGGAAGATACCTACGCTATAGCCCTCCTCGAGCACGGGACAAAGAGAGTCAACGTCAACGGAGTGATGAGATACGCAACTCCACTCCTGAGGCGAGAGGGAATGCCCACCTTTCGCGCTACAAAAGAGGCGACGGAGCGGTATCTATTGAACACAGAGCGGCGCCTAGCCAAAGACCCCGCTCAAGAAGCTGTGTACCGCGCTGAGATTAACAAATTAATCACAGCGGGACACATAAAGAAAATTGACATTAAAGAGGCCGATCAGACGACCGAATCATGGTACGTGCCGCACCACAAGGTCCACCACAACGGCAAGGATCGCATTGTGTTTAACTGCAGCTACCAGATCGGATCACAAAATCTGAATAAAGAACTCTTGGCCGGCCCAACACTCGGCCCCTCCCTACTAGGCGTGCTACTACGCTTCCGCCAGGACAAAGTGGCTATCAGCGGCGACATCAAAGGGATGTTCCTGCAGGTGAGACTAGTGGAGGAGGACAAGCCCCTGCTTGGCGACACCTGGATGGCGACCATCCCAGGAGAAGCCCAAGAAATGACACTAGGACTAGTCTGGCGCTTCAAAACAGACTCGCTACATTATAGACACAAACCCCTGATCAAGGAGCAGGGAAGGTCGACGGCAATACCGACCACCAGACGGAGTGTATACAGAACACTCGCCAGACAATATGACCCGTTGGGATGTATTCTACCTTACACCACCAGGGCAAAGATGATTGTAAGAGCGCTATGGGACAAAGACCAGGGCTGGGACGATCCCATACCCGAACACCTTGCATCCACATGGAGAGAGTGGGAGACGGAACTCCGCTCACTCCCAGGTGTTAATATACGCCGCAGCTACTTCCCACCCACAGTGAGGCCAGAGACATGCAAGATCGACCTGCACGTATTCAGCGACGCCTCCGAAGTAGCCTATGGTTCGGTGGCTTACTTGCGTGCCCGAGAGGAGGGAGGAGAAATACATACTGCTTTCATCCTGGCTCGCTCAAGAATAGCCCCACGCAAGCAACAATCTATCCCGCGCCTAGAGCTCTGCGCAGCCCTAGCAGGAGCGCAGCTCGCCACGTTAATCCAACGTGAACTCACCATCCCGGTGCAAAGAACAATCCTGTGGTCAGACTCCACGACCGTACTCACATGGATCCGGTCTGATTCGTGCAGATACAAGGTCTTCGTGGGAGTCAGAGTCACCGAGATTCAAGAGTTAACAGAAGTAACCAGCTGGCGGTATGTGGACACCAAACACAACCCAGCTGACGTCATCACCCGGGGAATGTCCCTGGATGACCTCACCCGTCACAACCTCTACAGTGACGGGCCAGAGTTCCTCAAGCTCCCCGAAGAAGAGTGGCCTACACCCACCCCACGGGAGGCGAGTAAAGAGGAGGCAGAGAACAAGAAACCTATGTTCTGTGGGTTGACACACACACTCGTCCCCACAGACCTGGTTCTAGACGATTGCCTCACCCTAGAGAGTGCGCAGCTAAAGACATTTCTGTGGCACCACCCAGAGGTTCAGCCCACAACTGACATTTCAGCAGCTGACTACGAAGAAGCAGAACTCCTTCTACTACAACGAGCCCAGAGAGACTCGTTCCCCGATGAGCTAGCCTGTCTACAGGGAGCAAAGCCCGTCCCATCAGACAGCAGACTGCTTCATCTAGCCCCCGAGAGCGACGCCCATAATCTCATCAGAGTGGGTGGTCGTCTGCGGAGAGCCCCAGACCTACCGGATGACGTTAAGTACCCGATAGTCTTGAACAGCCGACACAAGGTCACAGAGCTGATCATAAAGAAATACGACGAGGATGTGCACCACGCAGGGGCAGAGAGAATCTTCGCGGAGATCAGACGTCGTTATTGGATACTGCAAGGGAGAGAAGCAGTGCGGCGCTTCCAGCGAACCTGTCTAGACTGCCGTAAGTGGCGCGCGCAGCCCAGTATACCCCGGATGGCTGACCTACCTCCCTGTCGCCTCCGACTCGGCGACAAGCCCTTTCACTCCACCGGTATGGACTGTTTTGGCCCGCTGTATATAAAGAGAGGAAGAGGAACCGAGAAGCGGTGGGGTATTGTATTCAAATGCATGACCACCAGAGCGATACATATCGAACTCCTCCCAACCATGAGCACAGACTCATTCCTTATGGCCTTCCGAAGATTCACATCACGGAAAGGAAAACCGTCTACATTGTTGTCCGATCACGGGACAAACTTCAAAGGCGGAGAAAGAGAGCTGAGAGAGAGCTTCCAAGCTATGGGCCCAGAACTTAAGACCCACCTCGCTCCATCCCAGATTGACTTCCAGTTTAATCCCCCGAACGCACCTCACTTCGGTGGAACCTGGGAACGAGAAGTACGTTCCATAAAGACAGCCCTGTACGCCGTGCTTGGGGCCCAGACCGTGGCGGAAGAAGTCCTGATGACAGTCCTCACGGAGATCGAGGGAGTATTGAACTCAAAGCCCCTCGGTTACGTCTCAAGTGATGTAGCAGATGTCGACCCAGTCACCCCCAACACCCTCTTGATGGGGCGGCTGGACCCCGCGCTACCACAGACAATGTACAGGCCTGAAGAAGCGAACGGCCGAAGAATGTGGAGGTACAGCCAAGTACTGGCTGACAAGTTTTGGAACAGCTTCCTACTCCACTACCTACCGTCTCTACAGACCCGCCAGAAGTGGGTAAAAGAGAGAGACAATTTGACAGAAGGAACAGTTGTCATGATTATCGACCAGTCACTACCCCGAGCTATGTGGCCGGCTGGCCGCGTAAGCAAAGTGATCACCAGTGCCGATGGAAAGGTCCGAGCAGCTGAAGTGCTCGTCCAAGGGCGGACTTACACCCGACCCGTGGCGAGGCTAATAGAACTGCCAAGGCTCCCTGATACTATTGATGACGACCATGACCCCATGACTTTGTGAGTTGACTGACCCTTACAGCGGACATTGAGTAGTGGACAGTGCGGTTAATCTGTCTCTGCTTAGCTAATTAGGTGGGACTAATTAGGGGGCGGCTGATTAAACCGAATATATATATTTATTTATGGATATATATTTAATAGTATTTGTATATCGTTTGATATCCCTTGTATATTCCTTGTACATATACACGGAATATCCCTTTATTCTACTACAGCCCATAATAGTTCATTCTCTTATTGGACAAAAGGACCAGGCGCCAGGGACAAGCCCCTGGCGTTCAAGTTCAAAGGTACCGACGAGACATGCCCTTACTAGCCCCAGCTCCGCGCAGGAATACGGCTACCGAAAGCAGAGCGGCACTACTTGTCCACTGTGCATATAAATATGGCGCAAGAAATGTAGAATTCCTCTTAGTCCTTTACCCTTCTACCCAACTAAGTAACAAGACGTGAAGCCTCACCCCACGATACCGCGTGCGGTGTAGTACGGCCTGTTTGGCCTTAGAATAGCATTGAGACCTCGTGCGAATTAATAGCTGAATTGCCAGAGTTTGGCACCGTATTTCTATTAAGTAATAATAGTCTATTATGTATGGTGCATCGTTCGGTTAGAGTTCTAAAGTGAGCAGCACCCCCATCGCTTCCTCGCGTTATCTAGAGTCTTAACCAGGTTGGGCAGACCACACGTGGTGCTTTCATCCGAGGAGTTCTAGGCGAGGACGAGTGGACCTGCACATTGGATTACCTACCCCGACGACTGCTGAGCCCTATACGGCATGGAATATCTATTTGCTTTGGTGCTTTGATTTGTGGAGCGGATAATCGCCAACACCGGTGAGTGTTGGATTTACCCCGAGAGGAGCCAAGGTGAGACGGCGCTCAGACCAGACTGAGGTCGCCTCGCTTCTTCTTCGTTGTGGACTTACAGCTACAGCTACAGCTATCGTCTACAAGAGAGCCCAAGTGTATTCATCTGTGGATCAAGGTTCTACGGGCACTGTGTTCTGTACCTGAACTCTCCCTAGAAATCGTTGACCAGACGGGATACAGCCGACGGCTCTCCTACCCCCCCTACTGGCTTACAACCGGCGGGACCCCTTCAGTATATTATCCAGCTATAATCATTAAGTGACCATCGTTATAATTCCCTAAGAGCCAGGTTGTATACTTGCTTCCTGTGTAACCAGAGATTGGACATTCAGTGTTGATTTGCCTACGAATACTCATTTGCCTTACAAGTGCATTCAAATCATAAATGTAATAAGTAATTATTATATGTACCTTTTGCTATATATTAAATATTTGACTATTACCTTTGTGTGGACCTGATTTCATATGTGGGAAAGTGTTCATCATACTTAGATATCGTGTACTGTATGGCCAGTAGTTAAAGTACATAAAGCGGTAGTGGTTTAATGATACCATACTTATCAATACAGTCAGGGAATTGTACCCCTCAGTTACACCTGGAATAACCCTTTTTTGAAAACTGAAACACTTGTACTGCGGTATAGCCAGTGTATACCCGCAGGTGTGTTTTGGAGTTTTTTGGGCGGGTTTTTTTTAATGGAGACTTTGTCATGGTGCTCAACAATGCCAGCATATGCCCCTTCCGCCGGGGGGGCTGTTTTCAGTTGACTCCTTTGGCGCCTGTCTCGTCCGCAGTGCTCCAGGCTCAGGTTACAGCCTGCTGCCTGGTTTCCCCGGTGCGCTGCCTGCTTCCGTTGGTTGGACTTTTTTGAGTGCTTACGGCCATGCTGACTGCCTGTTCTGCAGGGTCAGTGTGCCAGGCGGTGTACTATTGGGGGGAAAGGGCCCGCTCTTGGAGGGGCCCTATCCGAATACGCTGGCGATGTGGGGGGCGGTGTCACTAAGTGACCGCCTGGTGGGGTCTTGATGCCTGGCGTCATTGACCTCTCCGGGCCCCCTTTTTCCAGGGGATCCAGTCCCTTCAGTGGGTCTGGGTCTTCCTTCGCGCTCCGCTGCTACAGCCTTGCCACGGGTTGGGTTTGCTCTTGACCCCGTGATTTTGGGGGCAGTAACGAGGGTTGTTCCTTCCGTTCGTTCCCTGGTGGCATGCGGGTTGTGCGTGTGCGTAGTCGTGGGGTCAAGCCACGGTCTGCTCACCCTGTGCGTTGAGTTGCTTGAGTTCCTCTTCGCACGGTCGGATCCAATAGGGAGGGTATTCTCCATTAGGGAGGGTCGGGGGGCTCGGTCCTCCCCGGTCTGATGGTTGTGGGGGGCCTCAGCGGGGTACATTTGTCGAGCTTTGGCTCCCGCTCAGCTCCTGTTATGCAACTGATGCTGAGCGGAGCCATAATGAAATAGAACGTAAGGTTATGTATATAACCAAGTTCTATGAATTATGGTGACGCTCAGCATCAGGACGCCGCTGCGGCCCTTGATCTTTCATTGTGGTGAAATTTGTTGGGAAGGAGATGAGTGTGTGGCCCCACCCCTGCTTATGTAGGCAGCAGATGGGGGTGTGGTCAGACGGATGTTGGTATGTAAAGGTACATTTTGAAATTTATTCAGTGCATATCCACTGAAGCGAGATATATGCAACTGATGCTGAGCGGAGCCATAATGAAATAGAACTCAGTTTTCTCATAGACTTCAATTCATTCGGCCGTTTTGCTCTTCCTGTTTTCGTGTTTTTTCGTGTTTTTTTTTTTATGTAGATCCCCATGTGGGGTATCATTGGAAAGCCACACTCATTGGCTACAATGATCCACAATCATTTTCGAGATCGGATCTAGATTGACGGAACTACTGCAGCCTGAGTCGGGAGTGGTATTTTGCGCAATACCGTGTACTTTGCACAAGCCTCAAATACCAGCATGTAACTCGAGAACCGCTGAACGGATTTTCATAGAACTTGGTTATATACATAACCTTACGTTTTTCTTTGTACACAGTTTACCAAAATCACTCCTAATCACTCATTTCTGAATGGATCTTTATGGAATTTGGATATGTACTACATAAGGCTTCAGGCTATGGCTCCGTCTGAATTTGTAAGCCATACCACCTTCTGGGGAAATACTACCTCTGGACTACTAACTACTACAGAAAAACTTTAGTAACAAGTTTTTTTTACAACTCAAGTTCAGACCTATGTTACTCTATTACGTTAGCACTAAGTATAAAGTATGTTGTTTTGGTTTGCAAAAAAGTATGCAGTCCTCAAAAACGAAAACTAAAATGGCCAATTTTGGAGGCGCCTGTTAACCGCTCCTTAAAACACACCTTTTCTCCCTGGCCTTTGACCAGAGTTAGCCTGCCACCTGTACATTACGTTTGATACGTTACTCTGGACTTTTTATACATTTTTCTTGTCTCTTTTTATATTGCACCTTGCTCTTGTTTCTTAGTGTACTATACTTTTTACTGTAATTTTGGTGTCTTTTATTTGTTACTGTATTGTACGTGTTTTTTATTGTGTCCTACCTGTAAAGCACTTTGGTTGGCTTTTAGTCATTGTAAACGTGTTATATAAATAAAGCTGACTGGACTTGACTTGGTGGAGATCTCCAAAAAAATAACACCCCGGCTGTGGGGGAGGCTTTCCATCCGCGTCTCCTTCCCGCTGAGAGGACACTGCCTAACGACATCCCCTCCAAGTTCATCACAACAGTTTGTTCTGCGTGGCCCGCACCGCTGGCGAGTGCCCCGCTGCTGATGTTGGGGATGATGTAAAAGGCCCCGCTGACTCATTTAGTGATAAATGATCACATCCAGCTGCTGCTGAGGGATGTGTTTACTCTTGGTGCCTGACTGCCCTGGGACTCAGAGAGAGAGAGAGAGAGAGAGAGAGAGAGAGAGAGAGAGAGAGAGAGAGAGAGAGAGAGAGAGAGAGAGAGAGAGAGAGAGAGAGAGAGAGAGAGAGACACACACACATACATAGGAAGAGGTACAGGGGGAGAAAGAGAATGGGAGAGGATCACACCAATGCGAGAGAATCGTGTGTAGAGTGTATAATTTAGGCCAATCACTTGTGCATCTCTATCGTGCTCTGCCTGTCGTCAGACGGGGGCCTGTGTCGTGGGTGTTTATGGCGTGGACCATTCTGGAGGTCCCTCAGAAGGAGAGGCACAAGACAAATGGCACTCGTCACTGTCTGCCTGCTGCTCTGAAGCCACAGCAAATGAAAATTAATGACAGAATGATTCTATGACATCTGAAGACATCTCTGGGGGGAAATGGTTTGGAACATCAATAGTCTTTTCGCTGAAGGAACCAGTGTAGCCAGTTTATGTGAAACCCTCCTCTAGGAGATGCCTTAAAGCAGTGGTGCCCAACCAGTCGACCGCGATCGACAGGTAGATCGCGGGCTGATTTCAAGTAGATCTCAATTAATAGAATTCGATTATAAAAAAATATATATATATTTTTTTTTTTGGTGCAAAATCAACTCTGCCTCTCTTTGTTAACTACAACAAGCAATGCTGTTTGTTATTTAAGATGAGGTCGGACTCGGCACTGACAGATTTGTGTTCATTGTGCTGCTTTTATAAAGCCTCAAATGACGGCTTACAATATTTCATGAAAGCAAAGTGTTTTGTTTGTCTAAGATTTAAAAAGGTTTAAACTTTACAGCACTGACAAAGTTGAACAAAGTGCTGTACAAGTCCCACAACATTAAAAAATAAATAAATTAAAAAAAAAGTATCTCGAAGCTTCAAATTAAAATCGAATCTCGGCCCCAAAGCTTTGAATTCCAAAAAAAAATTCGAAGGTCAGCCCTACTACGGATAGCTCATATCAACGGCGTTGTTGTTTGCAGGCTTGCAGCTGTTGGTTAGCTAGCTATCGTTCTCAGTTGGCTAACGTTAGCTACTGTTATATTCATTTATTGACTCGTTCGTATATCTGCATCCATTCATGTCGCTTACGTGTCTGTCACGTTACAACGTGTGTGTCGCCTTCCTGGTGCGACGTCACAATAACAACGACAATCAAAGAGGTTCAAACTCGAACCTAATACATCACAGCTACTAGCTAGCTAATACTGGCCTACCTTTTAATTCGCAATGGAATGGCTAGCTAACTAACTGTACAAATCGATGTGATTTGGCTGAGACCGTAATTTGTACGGTTGGCTGGATTGGGGGTGGCCAGCTGGCTAGCTTTTCAATCAATCAAGCTGGCAGTTCGTAGTGCAGTAGCTGGCTGGATAGCTGTTGTATTGTGAGTTAAGGTAGCCAGCTGGCTGGCTGGCAGTTCGTGGTGCAGTAGCTGGCTAGATAGCTGGCTAATGTTGGCCAATATAGCTGTAACTGAATGATGCTAGCCTTATGTGGTCTTATGAGTTTCAGTTCATAGGAAAATACTTTGACTATAATGGTCAGAAGTCAATTAACTGTATATACTGTACTCTCTTTTAGAAACTCTGTCTCTTAAACAGTACTGTATATCTTGTATGTCATAAATGGCTGGATGTAACAGTACTGTTTATCTGTACAGTATGTCAAATGTTATGATGAATTGAAAATGGGGGACCCTGATGTAAACAAGACGAAAGTCTTTCTCTGGTCTGCCTCCCCTTAACAATTGTGTGTATTGAGCCGTACTGTATTGTACCCATTCTGCAATCTGTTAATAAAATATTCAATCAATCAATCTGTTATGCTTAACATGCAGTACTATTAACTTTACTTAATTTCTAAGATTAGATCATTTAGTTATTTTTAAATGTCTGATCTAAAGATAAACAAAGGGTTTTAAAAGTGTTATATTTATCTTCTCTTATAGTACCAGAGAGAAGCTGAGGAGAATCGACCAGCAACAAAAGCAAAATTTAGTTAAAAAAAAAATAAGATTTAACATTTTTCCCTGTGGTATCGAAAATGGTATTGAATATCGATACTTTTCAAGGTATCGTATCGAAGTTTGAAATTCCAGTATCGTGACAATTGTCAGTTGCAATGTGACAGCTCTGTTTACACATCATTCCTATTCCCTTTTAATTGTACATTTTGTTTTGATTGTATTGTTCCACTTTTGCTTTGGCAATGTAAACTCATGTTTTCTCATCATGCCCATTGAATTAAGTGTGTGTGTTGTCTGTGTATGCAGAGTGTGAAATAAATGGCTCATGCTGCCTGCATGCCCAACGTGAGAAGTTAGTCTCGTCATTCTTGTAATTGCTACACTACACCGTTACAATGATATATAAAATATCATATTATATTATATACCCATTCAATATGCACATGACAGAAAATATTATATGCCATATAATATGTTCTGTCATGTGCATATTGAATGGGTATTACTAATACTATTCATACTAATACTAGCCGAGAGTAGGTAACATTTTGGCTGGTAGCTCTCGGCTAGGTGGTAAATTAAAAAGTAGATCTTGGTTCAAAAACACATTGGTCGCCAAAAACGGTGTAAGTCGTTATTGCCCGCCATGCGTTGAACGCCAACAACGGCGTAAATCGTTTTTGGGATCAATATTTAATTTTTTTGCCATGGCATTCATAATTCATCCAGCCTCCCTCCGGACTGCAGCGGCACCCTGTCTGAGATTGCAAATGCCTCAATACCGCTGCCTGGTGGATGGTCGGGTGAGTTACACTCACGGCAAAACTGGAAGTGGCCATCGGTGCATCGAGGAAATCCCTCCGGCAGTCATATCTTGTTACGTGGATCCAGACAAACACTAGAGTGCATTTGGATCGCTTTCTAAATGCAATAATCGATATGATCTTGGCGTTTATTGTGCCATACAAACCGGAAATGGATCTAGGAGATCGGCGTAAAATAATTGGGATATTTTTCCTCCAGTCTCATTCGCGAACGGTAAGAGGAATATAACGTTATTTTCAGCCTGTTTATTCATTTCACTGCAAACCATCTGCTCAACATATCAACCCATACTAAATAAAGCCGTTACTGACGATCAAGGAATTATAAACGACACCCCCCCCCCCCTTTCCTTCACGCATGATGAAGCATAATGTATACCGATCATATACATTTGAATTTTTTAATATAGCGTGTATAGGAAAGAAACGCCAATCGATAATCTATCATATGCGTCAGGGCCTATAACTAGCGTTTTTGGAATTACAGCAGAAAAGCTTAAAAACATACTTATATTCTCAAAGGTATTAGTTACAACAATGTATGAATGGAAAAATATAACGTTCCCACATCCGGAACGATAGATAATCGATGTTGAATGGGCCATAGTAATGTCAATATAGCAATACAATTTAAAAAGTTATAGCCCTGCAAAGAAGGTAAACATCTCCATAGGCTTTCAACGGTGGCAGACTGGGTACAGTGATGGGCACAACCCCTGGCGCCCAATGTGTTAAAGGAAGAATCAACCTTAAAAAGTACCATGCATGGCAATGTAGTTGTGAATATGTAGTGCTGTGGTAGAATGATGCTATTCTTATGCGGCGATAGAATTATAATTGCTTTAGAACCTTTTATTTCATGCTTCAAATAATGCAGGCAATCAATACATTTGTCTTCGGCTGGACGGTTGTTTCATGTAAAACAAAGACAGGAAATTGTACATTAGTCATTTATTTTTTTCCTATCAAATTTAAACACAAACAGTGGCATGAGCTCTTTTATTACATTATAGCATCGTTGTCTGGCGGGATGAACGTGTAAGATCAGCTTACTACTTATGCCCATGAGGACACGGGACGTTATTCTCCTGCTACAGTCGTTTCCCCATAAAAATAAAAATAAAGCGCTGTTATTATTAGTGCATACTGTGCCTTTTCCGAGCCACGCGAGGAGGAAGGCTTGCCAATAGGAATACATTGGTTACAGGGTTTTACATGGTCTGGCAGTGGTGCTGCACTGTACTCTGCCTTCTAGAACCTCACACTAATTGAATATGGGACACAAGGCAAAAACAGTGGGATAGAACATGTATATTTCTCTCCCCAAGCGTTATATCACACTACATCCATTCTAGACAGTGGCAGGGCTGCACGGCATGTGTCCCCGTGTGGTAAATAGGGACTTCCTTTAAAAGGAACACGCCAACATTTTTGGAAATTAGCTTACCGTCTTTAGCTTAGCACAATGAATGGAAGCGGACATGACCGGTTAGCCTTCAGGAGAGGTGTTAGTTGGACAATACCTAGGCTAGCCGTCACTGTCCGCTTCCATTTATTGTGCTAAGCTAGGCGAACGTGCAGCCAGATAGCTTTCTACTGAACGCACCGAGAGGAAACTGGTATCTATCTTCTTGTCGCTCTCTGGAGAAGACGGTAAGCTAATTTCCCAAAATGTTGGCGTGTTTTTTTTTAGCCAACAGATACGTAGCTTTAAAAAGCCGGATATAGTAACATCTTCAAATGTTCATTTAAGTGCGCAATAATAACCAAACCCACATTTTTTTTCTTCACTATCAACACTTTCCAGTAGAATAATGTGTCTATATATTTTTTTTTCTGTACATAGATATCTTGAATGCTACCATAAATCGAGCGCGTACTGCCGCACCTCACATCAAAGACAACGGCAACACTGTCACAACAATACCATCACATGACGACGTTATGTCGGGGGGGGGGGGATAGGTCTTCAGTGAGTCAGAACGAGTCTCGAACGCATCCGACGCCTTCCCAAAACGTCGCTCCTGCTCCGTGGAGTCCGGTGGATTAGTCGAACCAGAGGACACCGCCGTACCGACACTCTGAGCACTTGATCTCGTCTTGGCGCCTGGGATCATGGTGCCCCCCCACCCCCCCACCCCCATCACTCGTTTTGGTCCAAAGATTTCTGGGCTCGAAGCCTCCATGCTACTCCCTCAAGAGAAAATAGGGGTGGTTGGTTTTGGAAGCAGAGTGACACCGTCGGGCCGCCGGTCTGCAAGTGATCGTGACCGATCCGGCGTCCTCCCTCTGAACGCACCCGAGTTCGTTAATTAAGCTTCACACAGACGAGACACTCACACGCTTCTAACTGTCGCCTTTCTGGCCGTGGGAACATGCGTTGAACCTGCAGCCCCGGGGGAGGGTGAAAAAGAACGGGGACAGAGGGGACCGCCGTCCCCGCTCCCCCCTTCTCTTCTACTCCTCTCACCACTGACGAGGGGGGCCCGGGAGGGGGGGCCTCTCTCACAGGCCCCAGTAGGGAGCCAGGTTCCTGCGGTCCCTCTCGTAAACGTCGGGGATGACCCCGTAGGGCGTCTGCACCATCTTGACCGAGTTCCTGCCGAACAGCTTCCTCTCGTACTCGATCAGCTGGCGCCAGAAGCCGCCGTTGGGCCGGATGATGGGCCGGCGGGCCTTGACCCAGGCGTGGGCCTCGGCCAGGGACACGCGGTGGTACTTCATGAGGTAGGCCAGGCACAGCGACGCCGAGCGGCTCACCCCGGCCGCGCAGTGCACCAGCACCGCCCCCCGCTTGCGGCCCACGCTGTGGATCTTGTCGGCGATGCTGTCGAAGTACAGCGAGAGCGGGGAGTGGGGCATGTCGGCCAGCGGGACCTTGACGTACTCCACGTGGGGCCAGTTGAAGTTGGGGAGCTCGATGGTGGCGTTGACCACGCAGGTGATGCCCTTGGAGAGGAGCAGGCCGCGGTTGGACGCCACGTTGCCCCTGCTCAGGAAGAGGTTGGGGGTGATCTGAGCGATGCCGCCCAGCAGGCTGCCACTCTCGGGCAGGAGCCGGGGCACGGCCACAGGGACCATGGAGCCGCGGTGGTGGTGGTGGTGGAAGAAGCCTTGACTGCGGGAACCCATTGAGGAACCGAGGTGGCTTGCCGTGATTGACGGAGAATAGAACAGGCGGTACGGCGAGCGGGGGGTTCAGCGGCCTGAGGTCATGGCAGTGCAGCGGGACCCGTCTGCTTCAGATACCCCCTGGAACACAGAAATAGACCAAGATGTCAAACAACATTTCCACTTGTTTTTCTAATTCCAGGGTTTCCACCTCCACTGGATTTTCTAGCACCTCCAGGACAAAGTAATCGATATGTATTCAATAAAACCTCCGATTCCAACCTCCGTGGGGCTCAGCCAACTGCTCTTGCCAAAAGCTGTTAAGTCTATATTGTTAGGCATCTCCTTGAATGCACCACTGATAGATGTCATAGGATGGTATTATTGGCAAGAGAGGTTTTCAGATAAACAGCAGCTATATGGGCATGCGTCGCCCCCACTGCTCAACCCCTCAGCACCTCTAACTAACTACATTCATGGGGGAAACCCTGAATTCAATGAATGTTATGTAAATCCCAATCCAGAATGTTTTGGACCATATAAGTGTGGGGCGTGTTCACAAACATTACCAGTGAACCTTTGCTGGCCGTAAAATACAACAAATACAATTTAAAAACTCATATTTACCTGTTAGTCATATCAAAAAGGCCCAGTCAATCAACTAGAGAATGAAAACATTCTAAACAGGAAATATACAAATACATAACCAGTGAGCCATCCATGCTATACAACTCTTCAGTGAAGGCATTTTACATGGTGTTCTCTTTCTTGGATGCTACAGTGTTGTGGTATTTGGCACCATGCTGTGACAGCATGTGGAAGGTTGTAGGCTGTGCCCCCAAGCAGTTAGGAACACTGGGAGATGGATGAGAACATGGCCAGACCGAGTTGGACGATTTATAACTGAGAACTGACTTACAGTAATAACCTAAACTAGGCCATGGGGTGGGGTCATAGTACCTATTACAACTGCTATGCTAATTCACAGAGGTACTAATGTTAAAACTATCACTTGATGGTCCAGATGATTCACCATGCAATTACATCAAATACCTTTCATTGTATCCTTTATACATTGTATACTGTAACTTAGATAGATAGATATATAGACAGATATACAGATAGATAGACATATAGACAGACATATAGACAGATAGATAGATAGATAGATAGATAGATAGATAGATAGATAGATAGATAGATAGATAGATAGATAGATAGATAGATAGATAGATAGATAGATAGATAGATAGATAGATAGATAGATAGATAGATAGATAGATAGATAGATAGATAGATAGATAGATAGATAGATAGATAGATAGATAGATAGATAGATAGATAGATAGATAGATAGATAGATAGATAGATAGATAGATAGATAGATAGATAGATACATAGACACATAGACAGACAGACAGACAGACAGACAGACAGACAGACAGACAGACAGACAGACAGACAGACAGACAGACAGACAGACAGACAGACAGACAGACAGACAGACAGACAGACAGACAGACAGACAGACAGACAGACAGACAGACAGACAGACAGACAGACAGACAGACTGACCGACAGACAGACATGTGACTCTTCTCTGGAGCCGCTGCCCGCTGAGATCCGTCTTCCTCTGCCAAATGGGTCCAGACGCCCGGAGGCAAACACACACCTCGTCCCAAACTCATCCACATCTCATGCATACTGATCACATCCCTCATCTCTGCCAATTGCCACAGTAAAATGTCCTTTGTATTGTGTCGTTGCAGATGCAGTGTGATAATGTCCCAATGTCATTTCAGCACTAAACTTACGCTTTAAAGTTGGGTTCATGTTTAAGTAATTTCTCAAGTTCACTTTTCTTTCCTTTTATCTTTATTTACGTCTTTCGAGAGCTACAGCAAACGTTGCACGGTGAGTTAAAGGTAAAGCACGCATCTTGAAAGCTGCTCAGTAAGAACCAGCATCAGTACAATTATTCTTCTCCTCTATTGCTTTGGAAACAGCCATGTATTATAGTGAGAATCAATTAGATTCGATTAGGTTAGATTCAAATGTATTGTCATTATACAGCACAAGTACAGTACAACGAAAAGTCGTTTGGCATCCAACCAGAGTGCAAATGTAACAGTAAAGTGCAACAGTAGCCTAATATACAATGTACAGGTGATTAAACCGTAAAATATAAAAATGAGTACTACTGAGTGTAGTTCTAATCAGATGTATGTACAGAGTTGTAGTATTAATATGAAAAGTGATACAGGTGTAAAGACAGTATGGTAGTAGTCATACTGGCCAGCAGCGTAACTAGTAAGAGAAAGATATGTACAGATATAGATATAGTCTACAGATATGTAAAAGGACTATGTGCAGGTAAACGTTTATTATGGTATATACAGGATTTGTACATGTTATCATACACTAAGGACAAGGTGCAATGTGAAGCTTTTTGAAGCTTTTGAAATGAGTTTACCTACTTATGAATTATGGTTGTATGTCTCTATGCATTGTCATATTTGTCTGAAGTCCTTTTTACTAACTGAATGATTGTAGTATATATATCTTTTTCTTCTTTGTTTACACCGTTATCGCAGACTGTCGCAGCACTGATGTTCCTAGTAAATTTTCCCCTCGGGACAATAAAGTTTATTCTTATCTTAGCTATGGGTTATATGCAGGTGTATAAGTAAGTATATAGAAGGGTTATATGCAGGTGAATAAGTAAGTATATAGAGGGGTTATATGCAGGTGAATAAGTAAGTATATAGAGGGGTTATATGCAGGTGTATAAGTAAGTATATAGAGGGGTTATATGCAGGTGAATAAGTAAGTATATAGAGGGGTTATATGCAGGTGTTATAAGTAAGTATATAGAGGGGTTATATGCAGGTGTATAAGTAAGTATATAGAGGGGTTATATGCAGGTGAATAAGTAAGTATATAGAGGGGTTATATGCAGGTGTATAAGTAAGTATATAGAGGGGTTATATGCAGGTGAATAAGTAAGTATATAGAGGGGTTATATGCAGGTGTATAAGTAAGTATATAGAGGGGTTATATGCAGGTGAATAAGTAAGTATATAGAGGGGTTATATGCAGGTGTATAAGTAAGTATATAGAGGGGTTATATGCAGGTGAATAAGTAAGTATATAGAGGGGTTATATGCAGGTGTTATAAGTAAGTATATAGAGGGGTTATATGCAGGTGTATAAGTAAGTATATAGAGGGGTTATATGCTGGTGTATAAGTAAGTATATAGAGGGGTTATATGCAGGTGTATAAGTAAGTATATAGAGGGGTTATATGCAGGTGTATAAGTAAGTATATAGAGGGGTTATGCACTCATACCGATTTTGGAGAAGAAATAGAAGGTGTAATGTTTACCCCTATGTAACACTTCAGAGTGGGGGGGGGGGGGGGGGGGGGCGTTAGGCGCCTATACCTCACACACTGTTGCACCACACGTGCCATGCGTCATCCACACCTCGTTACGCCCGGCGGGGCTGTCTCTCTCCATTCCCGCCACAGTCTGGTTAACAAGCCCCACAGATCAAATCAAATGCATTAAATATGAATTAAATCTGCCGTCTGCAGGAAACACCTGCGCACATGCGGCGCCGCCCTCAACCTCAGAGTGTCTGCTCTCCGAGGCGGGCTGCACGACCCACACACACACAAACACACACACAAACACACGCACATAAACACACGCACACAAACACACACACACACACACATAAACACACACACAAACACACTCACACAATCATGATTGTCGATGGTCATAACCTCAGAAAATGTATTACAGAAATGTATTTAAAATGTCAGACGGTTGATCGACGAATAGATAGTGGATATCCGTTGAATTATACTGTAGGCAGGATTTCTGTGTTGATTCATAACTTCTGGTCCTATAGGGCTTGTAGTCTACTGGTATGATCAGCTGAAAGAAAGCTCAAAAGAAAGAAAGAAAGAAAAAGAATAAAAACATAACAGACGAGCTGTGTATAAATATTATAGCTCTCCATGAGGATACAGATACACCATTTTCCCTATTACCGCAGTAAAACACTTATCTTTGACACAAAGTACTTCAATATGTTTACTGTCTCCAGAGGTTGTTGAAAGATCCAAGACTCTACCTTCAGTTCAGACGTGCCAAACGCAAATTGACAAAATTGCCAAACACACACACATGATTAAACACATTCTTCAAATACACGTATCAGTGGACAGACACACTGATCTCCCCGGTGCTGCTCAGCGCCGGTACCTAGAAGACCTAAGAGATGAGCTGAACTGTGAGTAACAGCAAAGATCTTTCTTTTTAATGAACGGGAAGAGCTGCCTTCCCATCAATAAAGATATCACTAACGTCTTTCTTTAGGGGGCACGATGATAATGATTAAGCACCGAGGAACTAATGAGGGACTGTAGGTTAACAAATCGTTAATCAACCATCAGTTACTCGAGTCTCAGACCTGACGTCCCGGTCCGGGGGAGACCTTTCCAGAATGGCTTCGACTTTGCTTCCCAAAAAATGACTCATTCGGGACATAGCTATCCATCATTTGACTCTACCGTTCCCTCATTTTCTACCTGCTTACCTCTAATTCCAAAAGTTAACTATCAGTTAAATCATATTTTGTTCTGGCGCTTTGCCCCGACATGTGAACTCCTCCAGGGTACTGGTGGTACCGCCTGAAGAGATGCCCAAATATGGACTGTCCCTGCTTCCTGTCCGGCGTAATCTTACTGTACATCTGCCTCATTTTCCCAATGGATGATGGAAGCTCAGGGATGGTATTCCTGGCTTGTTCCCAAGCTGTCAATCACTCTCCACCTTGCCTCTGAAATGGTTGCCATGGATCACACTTAACCGCACCTTCCCTGCACACACAGCCGCCATGCCATCAGTGATGTGACCGCATACTGTATATAGATATACACTTACGGAAGCACTGGAGTGTGCTGTAAATATAGAGAGTGCTGTGGATTTTATATATTTTTTTAACTGACAGGTTGCACCATCTTCCCAATTTATACCTATAGCATTAGCATGCTTCACCTGAGTATCTCTGGATTGTATTCAGTTGTAAAGGTGCAGGTCTGTAATACAATTACAGACAATTCAGGAGGTTTTGGGGGTTCCATTCCAATCAAGTCATTGTCAAGTGTTCTTTTATTAATCCCCTTGGGGAAATGCAGGTGTCATATCGGCATGGGGGAGGGGATGCGGAGTTACAGGCAGGAACAACTATAATAATAGAAATAGTAATAATAATAATTGAGTAGGACATAACAATAATATGCCCTCACATCGCTCACTGCTTTTAATAAACAAAATCGGCAACAGATCATAACCGACTGTTGCACCTGCTGACTGCCTCCCAATCGCACGCATAGCCCTCAGCCCCCTCACCTACCTCCCTCCTTCTCCCCCTTTCTTCTCTCTCTCTCCCTTTTTCCCTCTCTTTCCTTCTCTCTCCCTTATTTATTGTAATTGTCCTTGTATACTATTGCTACTGTAATTTTGTATTTTATTTACTTGTATGCATGTACATAATCTTGTTTTTGTTGCAGCCTCCCCCCTTCCCTCAAAAAGGCCTTTGCTTTTTGGTCAGGCTGCTTTTGTATATATAAGAATTTGTTCTTACTTGCTTGCCTGGGTAAATAAAGGTTAAATAAATCAAATAAATAATAGTAGAATGGCAGTATATTCCATCGATAATAATAGTAGTATACATGGTATATATAGTATTAGCACACTGCGCCAGAGTCCGTGCAGTGTTTTGTTTAGTAATTAAGAGTCAGACGGTCCTAACCGTTCTCAAGTTCTCCAGCCGTTAGTTCTCCAACTACAGTATTGGCAGCAGGCCATGCCCACGGTTGTGGAGCCTGACGGCTACTGGCACGAAGGACTGGCCGAGGCGATTTGTGGTGTGTCAATCCACATAGTAAAACGAATAGGAGACTGAATAGGCTACAGAATTCCCAAGTGGGAACAGGGTGTAAAAGGGAACGCAACCTGAGCAAGAGCAAAATGGCCACGTGAATATGGTCATTAATAGTGTTCAAGTACTGAGAACCAGTGTTGCCTGTATGGACAGATTGAAGTGAAAGAAGGAGCATGTTGACTTTCAGTAGCAGTAACTTTCATAGTACCTATAAGACCTTTCTAAGATGTGGTGTTGACCCTGCGGCAACAAGACGTCTGGTGGCTAAAGAAAACAACCCTGGTGTGCCCATCTAAGTGTCCTTAAACAAGAAGACACTGAACCTCCATGTACCTGCTCCAGGTCCGCAAATGCTTGACCCTGCCCTCTGAGCCACCTGATGGAATGCATGGATACTAGGCAGACGGCGTGAGGTAGAGGAGCGGAGCAGGGAGATGAGGAGAGAAGAGGAGAGGAGCTGAGAGGAGAGGAGCAGGGAAGAGAGGAGCAGAGAGGAGAGGAACAGAGAGGAGCTGAGAGGAGAGGAGCGGAGCAGGGAGATGAGGAGAGAAGAGGAGAGGAGCTGAGAGGAGAGGAGAGGGGAGGAGAGGAGCAGGGAGATGAGGAGAGAAGAGGAGAGGAACAGAGAGGAGCTGAGAGGAGAGGAGCGGAGCAGGGAGATGAGGAGAGAAGAGGAGAGGAGCTGAGAGTAGAGGGGAGGGGAGGAGAGGAGAGCACAGGAGAAAGACTATTATGCAGAGGATGTCGTCACAGAACAGATTCTGTAGCACAATGTCAATCACATTTGCTCTAAGGATCAATCTTCTGAAATAACCATGAAGTGGTTTTCGTGGGCAACGGTTTGCACCTTGCATCATGTTAGCAACAACATCAACAGTCGTGCTGACTGAGGTTTATCAAGACACACCGCTCTCAGACTCAAGGCTTGTTAGCAAACTTTCCTTGCATCTGCATTTCAAAAATGCTGTCCCATCACTCAGTGAGAGTTTGTGCTGGAGCCCACATCACAGATCCTAGATCCTCTCTCTCCCTCTCCGGGGGGAGATTCCACGGGGGTCCGGTTCCACCGCCACTAACACAGATTAGAAACCTGAGCCACCGGCAGAGAAACCGGAGCATCCGGATGGCTGCCGTCTCTCTCTCTCTCTCTCTCTCTCTCTCTCTCTCTCTCTCTCTCTCTCTCTCTCTCTCTCTCTCTCTCTCTCTCACTCTCTCTCTCTCTCTCTCTCTCTCTCTCTCTCTCTCTCTCTCTCTCTCTCTCTCTCTCTCTCTCTCTCTCTCTGACACCAAAAAACGAGGACACCCGGACACCTAATCTGATCTGAAGTCAGATGCCTGCTTGGTTATAGCAGCTCACCAACACACAACACACAAGAAGATGTGTTTGGAAACAGTGAAATGCCTGGATCCACAACAGGCTGAACGCGGCCTCAGCTCTGCCTCTCGGTGTAATGCAACCAGCTCACTCTCTCTCTCGGCTATCCGTGAGAACGCTCTGCAGTCTACAGTCCAGATTATAATCTGGAGGAATAAGCAGGACCGAGAAGAAGGTCTATTCTTCACACGGGGAATGATTGCGCCCCCAAGAGAATCGGGTGCACCTCGGCTCGAACCACTGTGATAAGAAAGACGTCTCCGCGTGACATCGATGGTTAGATGAGAATCAGCGATAGCGTTTTTCACAACAGGGATGACAAATTGTACACGAGGAGAGGGCTAGGTTCTCCTGGCATCCGTCAGAGGCGAGAGGCACCTCCGTGCAACAAGCAACGACCGGGTGCCGCTCATTCACACTACAGTGGCACACCGTGGAAACTGTCACTTAGGCCAACTGTGACTAGACCTCTACACACAGTACATGGAGAGCCAAGGGGCAGAGCACGGAGACCAAGCTGCTTACCTTGCAGTGAGACACGGGAGAATGTACTGCATGTCCAACATGTTTGTACAAGGATTTCACGTCAGGCTATAGGGGATCAACTA
>NC_140165.1:301057984-301125484 GCF_963971535.1 Notolepis coatsorum | reverse complement strand
CAATTCATCATAACATATATGACATACACGACATACAGATAGACAGTACTGCTACATCTATACATTTATGACATTGACATACCAGATTTGCAAATACAGTACTGTTTGTGATACAAAAAGAGTCCAGAAAAGAGAGTATATACATTTGACGGGGGGGGGGGGGATGCCAATGGCTGGAGGTAGAGTCTCTTCACACAGGGGCACGAGTCAGTGGCGTGGAGCGAACGTGTAGGAGAGAGATGCTGGCGCCTCTCTACCCGCTCCGGTGTTTGACAGGTGGAAGGAAAACATCTATTTTCTCTTCGTATAAATAGCAGCAAAGTCAAAAGATCAATAAAGACTGAAGAGAAAAAAAGTGTTGCTCCAAAACCAATCGTTCCTTTATCCCCAGGAGAAGCGTGGCCTAAAAGGATTCACACATGTCACTCCTGTAGAATGAGAGACGAGCCCAAAGGCACCTCCCATGCTGGGCCAAAACCGATGAGCTATTTGAGTGTTATGTAAAAAAGTTATCAAGTAGGGCTGCTCGAGTATGACAAAAATCATAATCACGTTTATTTTTTATTGATATTGAAATCACAATTATTAAACACGATTACTCGTTGATTTGAGAACATCATATGACGACGACTGAGAATTAGTTTTGCCTTACGTTTCCAAATAACGGGGGGGGGGGGGGGGGTGCACTGCTGTGAAGGAAGGGTGCACTGCATTTACAATACTAGACAAAATGAGAGCAACACAGCATACGGCACAATAATCGTTTCATCTCGATTATCTTGTTTTTATGATCGTTAGGAAGTCAAAATCGTAATTGAAATTGAGAGCCCTATCACCAAGTATAAAGTCTGACACTGCTCCACATAGACGATGAGTTGGGAAAGATGGTAAAGGTGACACTGAGAGCTCCCAGGGGAATGTTCTGAATGTACGTATTTTCTGTTTCTCCACCGAGATCACTACTATAGAATAAAGCTCATTTGGGTGTAAAAAAAAGAAAACAAACATTATGTGGTCCACAAAATCCCCATTCATTGTTGTTGTGAAGGATCAGATTAAACCGAATATGTATATTATTTATATATATATATTTAATTGTATTTGTATATCGTTTGATATCCCCTGTATATTCCTTGTACAATATGCATTGAATATCCCCGTTTCTACTAAACAGCCCATAATAGTTTCATTCTACCATTGGACGAGAACCTGGCGCCAGGTTGCCATACCCCTAGGTCCAAGTTCAATCGTGCCGCCTAACATGTCGAGGCAACCCCCGGTTCCGCGCAGTAATATGCCGGGCGAAATACGAATGGTACTATTTGTTCATAGCGCATATATATATGGCGCCCGTAAAGTAGAACTTTCCTTTTAGTCCAGTTCTTTACCCTCCAACAGAGTGACAGACGCAAAAGCCTCCCCACGACGCACGTGCGGTGTAGTAAGGCCTACTTGGCCCAGAATAGGCATTGAGATATCGTGTAGATTAATAGTTGAATGGTCATAGTTTGGCACCATACCGTCGAGTTGGACGTATTCTATTAAGCTAATAATAGTCTATTTATGTATGGTGCATCGTTCGGTTAGAGTTCTACAGTTATCAGTACCCCCATCGTTCCTGACGTTATCTGGACGCTTATCCAGGCTGGTCAGACCCCTAGTGGTGATTGCATCCGAGGAGCTCCGGGTCAAGAGCGACTGGACCTGTATATTGGATTACTCTACCCAGACGACGGCGAGCCTTCCACGGCTCTTGGATTATGCTTTGTGTGCTTTGATTATTCCATGGATAAAGGCCAACACTGCCGAGTGTTGGAATTACCCCCCGGAGAGGACTCCAGGTGAGGCGGCGCTCTACACGTGAGGTCGCACCACGTCTCTCCGTTGTGGACCGGCAGATACCGTTCCACAGAGGGTCCAGCTGTATTCGTCTGCGGCCCGAGGTTCTGTGGGCACCGTGTCCAAGACTTTGGATTCTCCCAAGACACCGTCGGCCAGATGGGATACCGCCAGCGGCTTCTCTAACCCCCCCCTCCTACTGTCTTACAACCAGCGGGACCCCCCCCCCCCCCTTAGTGTATCCAGCTATAATCATTTAAGTACCATCGCTATCGTTTCCTAAATATTCCAGGTTGTATACTTACTCCCTGCGCAACCAGAGATTGGACATTCAATGTTGATTTACCTACGAATACTCATTTGCCATAAAAGTGCATATTCAATATTTCAAATCATAAATGTAATTAAGTGAATGTTGTATACACCTTTTGCTGTATTAAATATTCGATTTGGTACATTTGTGTTGGTTCGTTTCATCAGGTGGGAAAGTGTTCATCATACTTATATCTTGTACTGGGTGGCCAGAAGTTAAAGTACATGAGGTAGTGGTATTAAATATCATATCTAACAATACAGTCAGGGAATTGTACCCCTCAGTTACAATTGGTCCTTCGAGCCGGAGGGTAACTAGTGTAATATTAATATAGTGTTATTAATATCGAAATGGCCTATGATGAACACTCCACGAAACGATCCTCCTAACCTAGAACGCCCGCGGCGCAGACGACAGACACCTCAGTACTTAGAGGCTTACACTGTCAGTCAACTACCTAGCCTTCGACAAACGGTAAACGTGGTAAAAGTAGAAAGTAAAATTATGTCTGACCTTAACGACCAGGTTTCCCCGACCACAGAGGCCCTAGTAGGTCCTAATGTAACTGACCAAGCCCACGGTGGGGACCAGGAGGGAATTGACATGCCTTTACCCCCCGCCACTACTCAAGAAGTAGTCCCCGACAAGCCCCGGGAGGAAGACAACCCTACAGAGAGAGAACTCTGCACGGAGGAAGAGGAGGAGAGCGCCGAGGAACTAGAGCTCCAGGACTCCCCAACGAGTACCCCCAGGAGCGGCTCACGCAGGAGCGGCTCACCTCCACTACCGCCTTCCCCCAACGAAGCGGAGAGGACACTACAACAGGCGTTCCTCGTCAGCCTGACAGCCTCCGCCGAGCGCGATCGGCTCCAAGCACAGATGCTTGGCGAGCACGAACACCTCCAAGCGCAGCAACGGAGCGAAGAACAGCGCACATGTCTGGAGATGAGACGCTTCCAGATGGAAGAAAATATGGCAAGAGACCGGGCCGACGCCCAGCGCGCCGCTGCCGGTGCCCAAAGAGAAGCAGAGCGCGCCGCCGCCGACGCCCAGCGCGCCGCTGCCGGTGCCCAAAGAGAAGCAGATCTCACCAAGCGCGACGCCGAGCGCGACAGACAACAAGCCGAGCAAGACAGACAACAAGCGCAGCTAATGGAGCAGCTGATCAAAAGGACAACTCCCTCTCCCTCCGCCAGGGGCTCAAGGAACTCGTCGAGACAACAGTCAAGAGCAGCGTCACCGCAACGAGCAAGCGACCCTGAACTTGACCAACAGACCGAGTCTAGACCCCCCGCAGATCCCCTTCCCATACCGGTCCAAGCGAGACCCAGCTACAAGGAAGGAGCGGCCTACACTGCGGAGAAGCTAAATAAACGATTACAGGATCTGGAAGATTTGATAGAAGAAGAAGAGGGAGAAGAGGAGAACCAAGCCCGACGACAGCACAGTACTCCACCGGACCAGGAGGTCCCATACAGTCCAGGCTATACCCCCGCGGCGCTGCGCTACAGACCCCCGACTCTATTTACGGGTGAGCACGACGCACGACCAGCCCCGAGGAACAGTACCTGGACCAGCGGGCCATGGTACCCTGCCAGTACCAGCCCACAGCGAGGCGCAAGAGGGGACTCGCCCAGGAGGTCTCTCCCCCAACGCTCGCCGATGTATCAGCCATCCACGGCGTCATACAACGCCACGCCGTCATTCCCAGACTTCGCCTATGAGAGTCGAGCACAGTACACGGAGCTCCGGATGTGCTTAGAGACAATGATGGTGGATGTCGCTGATGAACGCCACAAGTATGCAATATTATTGAAGCACCTGAAAGTACCGCGAGCGCACAATATAGCGCTAGCCTATGCTACCTCCTCGACCCCATACACAGCGGCCCTTGCAGCGCTGGATCAAAGATATGGACGTATATGGGATTACGTAATCCAGGAGATAAGGCATATTGACCGCCTACCCCCAGCCACAGACAATCGCTCACTAGACGACCTGTCAATCAAAGTACAGTCCCTGGTGGGGATGCTGGGAGCTCAACGGGAGAAGGGCAGGCATGAGCTGTACGCCAACTCTAACGTTGAGAGGATTTTGGAGAAGCTGCCACCCGCAAGACAGGAGCGCTTTCGGCGGCAGAGGGACTACCGAGATCCCGACGGCCCCGAGCCATCCCTCCTTGATCTGGCCGACTTCCTGGCGAGAGAGGTCAGCAGCTTACGACTGGACACCTTCGGGCGGAGCACGCCAAGCTCCAGAGAGGGACCCAGGAGAATAAGTGATGGAAGAAGATCGGTGACTGTCATGCACCAATCAGAGTCAGTACCGAGCAGTAAGAGTCACAGCACCCCCTCGAGAAAGGAGAAGTGGAAGATAGCGTGTCCCTACTGTGAGAAAGAACACTGGCTGTCACAATGTGACTCATTCACAAAGATGAATGCAGAAGAAGTGAGCCAATGGATAAAGTCCAACCGGCGCTGTTATCGATGTGCGCGGCCCCACATGGCAGCCGAATGCCGCCTAAAGAAAAGGTGCAGCCGGTGCGATGGAGCCCATCTAGATATACTACACGATAGTAACGGAAGACGGCCTATACCTGCACCACGGAGCGGCACCAAGGCAAGTGTCATGTACATTGACCCCGCCAGCAGCAACGGAGCTCAAGTGCTCTTAAAGGTAGTCCGTGTGACATTGAGCTACCAGGATAAAGTCATGGACACTTACGCCGTCCTTGATGACGGGTCAGAGAAGACCCTTCTGCTCGCCTCCGCTGCGACTCAGCTGGGACTGCGGGGGAGCAAGAACGAAATGACGATTCGGACAATAAGAAGAGATTTAAAGACGATAAAGGGCGAGAATGTCTCCTTCACTATCGCAGCCAACGGGCAGCCAGAGCGACGGTACAAGATCACAAATGCTTTCACCAGCCAAGAAATAGGACTATCGCAGTACACCTACCCTGTCACCAAGTTGATGGATAAATATGTGCACCTGCGTCAATTACCTATCTCGCTCATAGACGGCGCTACCCCGACCCTGTTGATAGGCTCCGACCATGCAGAACTCATAGTCCCGATTGACCGGGTCCATACAGGCCCCCGAGGCTGTCCTGCAGCAGTCGAGACCCGCCTAGGATGGACATTGCAAGGCCCCCTCGCTAAATCTCTCAACCGAACAGCAGCCACTAGCTGCTTCCACTCCAGAACGACAGAAGGAGACACCACACTCCTGCAGCCTGTCGAGAAGAAAATAGACTGGCGACGCCGAGCGCTGCTCCGCGCCTCTCTGATCAAAGACGGCTTTGATCTCCGGCAGCAGGCCAGCAGCGACCCCCCAGTATTATTTGCACTACAGAAACACGTCACAGAGGACCCAGCTCAGATGAAGAGGTCCAACACAGTGTGAAGAACAGTTTCTACGTGGACAACTGTCTGCAAAGCGTCTCGACTCAAGAAGAAGCCGAGGCTCTCCTAATCAAGTTACGCGCCTCCCTAATCAAAGGAGGCTTTGATCTCAGGCAGTGGGCCAGCAGTGACCCGCACGTATTGCGCAGCCTCTCCTCCGCAGACAAGGCTGCCAGCAGCGAGACCTGGATGGCGACAATCCCAGGAGAAGCCCAAGAAATGACACTAGGATTAGTCTGGCGCTTCAAAACAGACTCACTCCACTATAGACACAAACCCTTGGCTCCAGAGCAAGGAAGGTCGGCGGCGATACCGACCACCAGACGGAGTGTGTACAGAACACTCGCCAGACAATATGACCCGTTGGGATGTATTCTACCTTACACCACCAGGGCAAAGATGATTGTACGAGCACTATGGGACAAGGACCAGGGCTGGGACGACCCAATACCCGCACACCTTGCCTCAACATGGAGAGAGTGGGAGACGGAACTCCGCTCACTCCCAGGTGTCAATATACGCCGCAGCTACTTCCCATCCACAGTGAGGCCAGAGACATGCGAGATTGAGCTACACGTCTTCAGCGACGCCTCCGAAGTAGCCTACGGATCGGTTGCCTATTTGCGTGCCCAAGAGATGGGAGGAGAGATACACACTGCTTTCATACTGGCCCGCTCAAGAATAGCCCCACGTAAGCAACAATCTATCCCACGTCTAGAGCTCTGCGCAGCCCTCGCAGGAGCGCATCTAGCCACATTAATCCAACGTGAACTCACCATTCCGGTGCATAGAACAATCTTGTGGTCAGATTCCACGACAGTACTCACATGGATTAAGTCTGATTCATGCAGATACAAAGTCTTCGTGGGAGTCAGAGTCACCGAGATTCAAGAATTAACAGAAGAAGCCAGCTGGAGGTATGTGGATACCAAACACAACCCAGCTGACGTCATCACCCGGGGAATGTCCCTGGATGACCTAACCCGTCGCAATATCTACAGTGACGGACCAGCATTCCTCAAGCTCCCGGAAGGAGATTGGCCTACGCCCACCCCGAGGGAAGCAAGTAACGAGGAGGCTGAGAACAAGAAGCCTATGTTCTGTGGACTGAGCACTGTCGCCTCCACAGACCCCAACATAGATGACTGCATTACCCTAGAGAGTGCGCAACAAAGAACATTCCTGCGGCACCACCCAGAGATTCAGTCCACCACTGACATGTCAGCAGCTGACTACGAAGAAGCAGAACTTCTTCTACTACAACGAGCCCAGAGAGACTCGTTCCCCGATGAGCTAGACTGTCTACAGGGAGGAAACCCCGTCCCATCAGACAGCAGACTGATTCACCTGGCACCAGAGAGTGACGCACATGATCTCATCAGAGTGGGTGGTCGCCTGCGGAGAGCCCCCGATCTACCAGATGACATTAAGCACCCGATCGTCTTGAACAGCAGACACAAGGTCACAGAGCTGATCATAAAGAAATACGACGAGGATGTGCACCACGCAGGAGCAGAGAGAGTCTTCGCGGAGATCAGACGTCGTTATTGGATATTGCAAGGGAGAGAAGCAGTACGGCGCTTCCAGCGAACCTGTCTAGACTGCCGTAAGTGGCGCGCGCAGCCCAGCATACCACGGATGGCTGACCTACCCCCCTGTCGCCTCCGAATCGGCGACAAGCCATTCCACTCCACAGGCATGGACTGTTTTGGCCCATTGTATATAAAGAGAGGAAGAGGCACCGATAAGCGGTGGGGTATTGTGTTCAAATGCATGACCACCAGAGCGATACATATCGAGCTCCCTCCGACCATGAGCACAGACTCATTCCTTATGGCCTTCCGGAGATTCACATCATGGAAAGGACAACCGTCTACATTGTTGTCTGATCACGTGACCAACTTCAAAGGCGGAGAAAGAGAGCTGAGAGAGAGCTTCCAAGCTATGGGCCCAGAACTTAAGACCCACCTCGCTCCAGCCCAGATTGACTTCCAGTTTAATCCCCCGAACGCACCTCACTTCGGTGGAACCTGGGAACGAGAAGTACGTTCTATAAAGACAGCCCTGTATGCCGTACTAGGAGCCCAGACTGTGGCAGAGGAAGTCCTAATGACAGTCCTCACGGAGATCGAGGGAGTATTGAACTCAAAGCCCCTCGGTTACGTCTCCAGTGATGTAGCAGATGTCGACCCAGTCACCCCCAACACACTCCTAATGGGGCGGCTGGACCCCGCGCTACCCCAGACAATGTACAGGCCCGAAGAAGCGAACGGCCGAAGAATGTGGAGGTACAGCCAAGTACTAGCTGACAAGTTTTGGAGCAGCTTCCTACTTCACTACCTACCGTCTCTACAGACCCGCCAGAAGTGGGTAAAAGAGAGAGACAATTTGACAGAAGGAACAGTCGTCATGATAATTGACCAGTCACTCCCCAGAGCTATGTGGCCGGCTGGCCGCGTAAGCAAAGTGATCACCGGTGCCGATGGCAAGGTCCGAGCAGCTGAAGTACTCGTCCAAGGGCGCACCTACACACGTCCCGTGGCGAGGCTCATAGAACTGCCCCGACTCCCAGATACTATCGATGATGACCATGACCCTATGACTTCGTGAGTTGACTGACCCTTACAGCGGACCTTGAGTGGAAGACAGTGCGGTTAATCTGTCTCTGCTTAGCTAATTAGGTGGGACTAATTAGGGGGCGGCTGTTGTGAAGGATCAGATTAAACCGAATATGTATATTTATTTATATATATATATTTAATTGTATTTGTATATCGTTTGATATCCCCTGTATATTCCTTGTACAATATGCATTGAATATCCCCGTTTCTACTAAACAGCCCATAATAGTTTCATTCTACCATTGGACGAGAACCTGGCGCCAGGTTGCCATACCCCTAGGTCCAAGTTCAATCGTGCCGCCTAACATGTCGAGGCAACCCCCGGTTCCGCGCAGTAATATGCCGGGCGAAATACGAATGGTACTATTTGTTCATAGCGCATATATATATGGCGCTCGTAAAGTAGAACTTTCCTTTTAGTCCAGTTCTTTACCCTCCAACAGAGTGACAGACGCAAAAGCCTCCCCACGACGCACGTGCGGTGTAGTAAGGCCTACTTGGCCCAGAATAGGCATTGAGATATCGTGTAGATTAATAGTTGAATGGTCATAGTTTGGCACCATACCGTCGAGTTGGACGTATTCTATTAAGCTAATAATAGTCTATTTATGTATGGTGCATCGTTCGGTTAGAGTTCTACAGTTATCAGTACCCCCATCGTTCCTGACGTTATCTGGACGCTTATCCAGGCTGGTCAGACCCCTAGTGGTGATTGCATCCGAGGAGCTCCGGGTCAAGAGCGACTGGACCTGTATATTGGATTACTCTACCCAGACGACGGCGAGCCTTCCACGGCTCTTGGATTATGCTTTGTGTGCTTTGATTATTCCATGGATAAAGGCCAACACTGCCGAGTGTTGGAATTACCCCCCGGAGAGGACTCCAGGTGAGGCGGCGCTCTACACGTGAGGTCGCACCACGTCTCTCCGTTGTGGACCGGCAGATACCGTTCCACAGAGGGTCCAGCTGTATTCGTCTGCGGCCCGAGGTTCTGTGGGCACCGTGTCCAAGACTTTGGATTCTCCCAAGACACCGTCGGCCAGATGGGATACCGCCAGCGGCTTCTCTAACCCCCCCCTCCTACTGTCTTACAACCAGCGGGACCCCCCCCCCCCTTAGTGTATCCAGCTATAATCATTTAAGTACCATCGCTATCGTTTCCTAAATATTCCAGGTTGTATACTTACTCCCTGCGCAACCAGAGATTGGACATTCAATGTTGATTTACCTACGAATACTCATTTGCCATAAAAGTGCATATTCAATATTTCAAATCATAAATGTAATTAAGTGAATGTTGTATACACCTTTTGCTGTATTAAATATTCGATTTGGTACATTTGTGTTGGTTCGTTTCATCAGGTGGGAAAGTGTTCATCATACTTATATCTTGTACTGGGTGGCCAGAAGTTAAAGTACATGAGGTAGTGGTATTAAATATCATATCTAACAATACAGTCAGGGAATTGTACCCCTCAGTTACAATTGTCAATGTAGCAGCCCCAGACCTGATGACATCACAAGTTTAAAGCCACGTGTCCTTGTGACGTCGTAGGGTCGATCACAAGATCCATTATACGTTATCCCCTTTATCACTGTCACGTTTTCTCCCCACAGGCAGTCAGACTCAGGAACATCAACGTCCTGCTACCTGTTGCTGTGACTCCCACCCCCCCACACACACACACACACACACACACACACACCAACACACCATAACTATGCGCACACAACACACACAAACATGCAAGCAACCTACATGCACACATCATTGTAATGAGGCTTAGTCCTACACACACACACTGCACTTTGCACACACCGCTTCCATACTGTGATCACTGTATGACAATTTAGCTATTTTGCACACAGAACATCCACACTGTGACTATTGTATTATAATGATAGACTACTGTAATATAATGAGACTATTGTATTATAATGAGACTACTGTATTATAATGAGACTATTGTATTATAATTATACTATTGTATTATAATTAGACTATTGTATTATAATGATAGACTACTGTAATATAATGAGACTATTGTATTATAATGAGACTATTGTATTATAATGAGAGACTACTGTATTACAATGAGAGACTATTGCATTATAATGAGATGCTATTGTATTATAATGAGAGACTATTGTATTATAATGAGACTATTGTATTATATTGAGAGACTATTGTATTATATTGAGAGACTATTGTATTATAATAAGAGACTATTGTATTATATTGAGAGACTATTGTATTATAATGATACTATTGTATTATAATGAGAGACTATTGTATTATAATGAGACTATTGTATTATATTGAGAGACTATTGTATTATATTGAGAGACTATTGTATTATATTGATACTATTGTATTATATTGAGAGACTATTGTATTATATTGAGAGACTATTGTATTATAATGAGAGACTATTGTATTATAATGAGACTATTGTATTATAATGAGAGACTATTGTATTATAATGAGAGACTATTGTATTATAATGAGAATATTGTATTATAATGAGAATATTGTATTATAATGAGAATATTGTATTATAGTGATAGACTACTGTATTATAATGAGGGACTATTGTATTATAATGAGAGACTATTGTATTATAATGATACTATTGTATTATATTGAGAGACTATTGTATTATAATGATACTATTGTATTATATTGAGAGACTATTGTATTATATTGAGAGACTATTGTATTATATTGAGAGACTATTGTATTATAATGATACTATTGTATTATATTGAGAGACTATTGTATTATATTGAGAGACTATTGTATTATAATGAGAGACTATTGTATTATAATGAGAGACTATTGTATTATAATGAGAGACTATTGTATTATAATGAGAGACTATTGTATTATAATGAGACTATTGTATTGTAATGAGACTATTGTATTATATTTAGAGACTATTGTATTATAATGAGAGACTATTGTATTATAATGAGACTATTGTATTATAATGAGACTATTGTATTATATTGAGAGACTATTGTATTATAATGAGAGACTATTGTATTATAATGAGAGACTACTGTATTATAATGAGACTATTGTATTATAATGAGAGACTACTGTATTATATTGAGAGACTATTGTATTATAATGAGAGACTACTGTATTATAATGAGACTATTGTATTATAATGAGAGACTACTGTATTATATTGAGAGACTATTGTATTATAATGAGACTATTGTATTATATTGAGAGACTATTGTATTATAATTAGACTACTGTATTGTAATGAGAGACTATTGCATTGTAATGAAAGACTATTGCATTATAATTAGACTACTGTATTATAATGAGACTATTGTATATAATTAGACTATTGCATTATAATGAGACTATTGTATTATAATGAGAGACTATTGTATTATAATGAGAGACTATTGTATTATAATGAGACTATTGTATTATATTGAGAGACTATTTGTTAGGGTTTGAAACCGACCTCAACAGCACGGCACAGACAGGTAGTTCAGAGTTAGCCAAACACTAGGGCGTATTTATTTACAGAATCAAAAAGAGTCAAGTAACACTTCTGAACAACAAAAAATGAGAATGCCTTCGGCAGAGTTATCTGCGGCTCTGCAGATCCTCCCGGTGTTAGAGGTGGGGAATCGGCGTAGACGCCGTTGCGGCTCTGCAGATACTCCCAGCTCCAACTCGGAGTGGAAACGGAGAGAGAGAGAGAGAGAGAGAGAGATCAACAACAGTCCAACAGTACACAGAGGCAGTGCAGTTCAGTCCTCCCTTAGCTGAGTCCAGTATGAAATACAAGTGACTTGATCTTCGGTGTAAACTACACACAAGTTAGCTGAGTCCAGTACAAAACAAAACGATACCTCTTCAGTGTTATCCAAACACACAATTTAGCTGAGTCCAGTACAAAACAAAACGGTACCTCTTCAGTGTTATCCAAACACACAATTTAGCTGAGTCCAGTGCAAAACAAAAACGGTAATTCTTCAGTGTTATCCAAACACACAAAAACAGATCATCCAAAAGGGTTTGGTTCCAAAACTCACCAAAGCGCAAACGCGTAAAACGGGCAACGAGGCGCAGCTCCAAACGGATGATCAAGATATTCACCAGCGGCAATCCAAAGATGTCCTGGAGGGAAAGTAGACGAGGCACAACAACGGGGGGGGGAAGGCAGGCAGAAGCAGTAGTATTCAAAACGACCCGACAACGATTGAAAGAAGGTCCCAGTATATGAAGCCTCTGGAGCGCTAATCACAAACTACGACAGGTGCGTGATGGAATTGGATAATCGCTCCTGAAGCGTGTGGCGGGGAATGGACCAATCATCACAGTACCTTAAGAAGCGTGTGGCGGGGAATGAACCAATCCTCACACTATTGTATTATATTGAGAGACTATTGTATTATAATGAGAGACTATTGTATTATAATGAGAGACTACTGTATTATAATGAGACTACTGTATTATATTGAGAGACTATTGTATTATAATGAGACTATTGTATTATATTGAGATACTATTGTATTATAATTAGACTACTGTATTGTAATGAGAGACTATTGCATTGTAATGAAAGACTATTGCATTATAATTAGACTACTGTATTATAATGAGACTATTGTATATAATTAGACTATTGCATTATAATGAGACTATTGCATTATAATGAGAGACTATTGTATTATAATGAGAGACTATTATAGTGATAGACTATTGTA
Source organism: Notolepis coatsorum (assembly GCF_963971535.1). NCBI lineage: Eukaryota > Metazoa > Chordata > Actinopteri > Aulopiformes > Paralepididae > Notolepis > Notolepis coatsorum. The sequence goes on along the minus strand of NC_140165.1, from coordinate 301,112,570 downwards.
TTATAATGAGGGACTATTGTATTATAATGAGAGACTACTGTATTATAATGAGGGACTATTATATTATAATGAGACTATTGTATTATAATGAGAGACTATTGTATTATAATGATGGACTATTGTATTATAATGAGAATATGTAAGGGATAATGTATAGCTACGAGGTCATTGTCGCAAAATAATTGACCGACACGGAGTTTAAAATACCGAGGCGCCGCGCCGAGGTGTTTTAAACGTAGTGAAGGTCAATTATTTTGCGACAATGACCGAGTAGGCTATACATTATCCCGCTTATTACATGGCTAACTTACTAACAATATACCTAATTCATTTGACAAATCGCAGTTGTTCTGTGGCTCTGTCAGCCCAAATAAAGTGATTATTATTATCGCGGGCAGCCTCTGTGTTCTGGCTCCGCTGTGTTCAGGCTCCGCTGTGTTCAGGCTCCGCTCGTCGCTCCGCCCCCTGTCATCGCCGGCACGGCAGTGTCTAATTGCACTGAAACAGTGTGTCAGTGGGCTTGATTGCGAACAGCTGCGCTCTGCGGTCATTATTGAAAAATATGCGGTCATTATTGAAAAATAATGACCGCAGTCGGGGGGCTATTGACCAATCACAAGCAAGCATTTCGGCGAATGTGAAAACGCCATGTAATAATGTATTATAATGAGAATATTGTATTATAGTGATAGACTACTGTATTATAATGAGAGACTACTGTATTATAATGAGGGACTATTATAGTGATAGACTACTGTATTATAATGAGGGACTATTATATTATAATGAGACTATTGTATTATAATGAGAGACTACTGTATTATAATGAGGGACTATTATATTATAATGAGACTATTGTATTATAATGAGAGACTATTGTATTATAATGATGGACTATTGTATTATAATGAGAATATTGTATTATAATGAGAATATTGTATTATAGTGATAGACTACTGTATTATAATGAGAGACTACTGTATTATAATGAGGGACTATTATAGTGATAGACTACTGTATTATAATGAGGGACTATTGTATTATAATGAGAGACTATTGCATTATAATGATAATATTGTATTATAGTGATAGACTACTGTATGATAATGAGGGACTATTGTATTATAATGAGAGACTATTGTATTATAATGAGAATATTGTATTATAGTGATAGACTACTGTATTATAATGATGGACTATTGTATTATAATGAGAGACTATTGCATTATAATGATAATATTGTATTATAGTGATAGACTACTGTATGATAATGAGGGACTATTGTATTATAATGAGAGACTATTGTATTATAATGAGAATATTGTATTATAGTGATAGACTACTGTATTATAATGAGGGACTATTGTATTATAATGAACTATTGTAGCACACTGTAATATAATTCAGAGCTACTGCATTGCTGTCTCCTGCTGCTATTATATGCCTTTTATATCTTTATTTTATTTATATCCCTGAACGATAGTGTCTGGGATATTATGGTTTTACCTTGACTGCCGCCGCCAGAGACTTTTCAGGTGAATGCGATAACTCAAATTGCTTTCATTCGAATCCTGTAAAATGTACAGTGCACATTTATGACCCCTAGAGGATGAACCCTATTGGTTTTGGTGACCTTTATTCTAGTGCCACCATCAATCCAAATGTTAATATTTTTTATTGTGAATGCAATAACTCGAAGAGCTTTCATTACAATATTTTCAAATTTGGGTTGCACATTTATGAACCCTAGGTGATGAACCCTATTTATTTTGGTGACCTGAACCTCCAGCGCCACCATCAGGCCAAACTTTCAATTTTAGAATTGGTGTATCCTGAATACCCTTTGTTAGAATATTTTATAATTTGCTGTGCAGTCATGAGCCCAAGAGGAAGAAGAAACTCATAGGCCAAACCATATGACCACCAGATCTAATCAAATCTATATACATACATATCGTATGAAATATGTTGATAATGCTTCAAGGGGAATGATATGGTTTGTGAACTCAGTTCTACAAGCTGTGTGACTGCTCAGACACACACAGCCCTGACTGTATCCGACTGTCTCCCTCAACCCCTGCTCTTTAATAGATCCACACGGGTCAGTAGACGAGACTGTGGTAAAATGAGCCAATATTTATAGAAAACGACCTCTCTGATGAGGCCAGAAGTTAAATATTATTAAAGCTATATTTCAGGACATTTACCTCAAATTGAAATGAGAAGGATGCATCTGTACAAAAGTGGAATAGAAATATGACTTCTATTACATGGAGGTTCCTCTGGCGCAACTGGCCCCAAGGTTATAGGGGTGAGTTGATTTAAAGGGTAAATTGAGCCACACCTGGGTTAAACTGACCAATTGATTTGTTTTCAACTGAAAAGCTGGACATAACACAAGAGTCTACCTATCTACTCATCTATCAATCTATTCTTCTATCTCTCTATTCCTATATCAATCTATTCCTCTATCAAATACAGTTAAACAGCACATTCTCCTTTATTTTCAAAACAGTCTCATTGACATATTTAAAATGTTTGTGCATGAAGAATAAGAATAAGAAGAATAAGATGACTTTATTGTCAGTGTACACAAGGCAATTGAAAATAAAGGGTATTTTCACATATCCCTCCTAGTTACATTACATTACCTAGTTACACACAGTGCCCCCCACACATGCATTTACATCAGAGAGGTCAGAGTGCAGGGTCGCCCGCAGTGCAGCGCCCCCCCTGGAGCAGTTTATTTGGGGTTCCATGCCTTACTCAAGGGCACTTAGGCAGGATGGTGGGCACCAGAGATATATAACACCAGCTCACAGCTGGAATACACTCTCAAAATAGCAATACCTTGTCTTATAGGGACTGCTACCGTGTAATTTTATTGAGCTGTAATTAACACTACACAAGCATTTAATGTCCCCGATGACATCACTGATGATATTCAAACTCATTCAATCTCAATAACTGTCAAACTAAATGAATGTGTGCAAATCTGTTTAGAGGTTTTGGACGTGTGTGTGTGAGATTATGTGCGAAATAAATCAGCATTGTTTTATGGTGAAGTGCTCCTTTAAATCTAGTTTAACAAATGATATTAAAATGCAGTGTGGCCAGCAAGCTTCCTCTTGGCCTCTGTGTATCCTTGGTTAAACCAGTGGCTCAACCTATACCCCCTTTGGCTCATTTTAGCCCACATCCACCATTTTAGAAATTGCCATTCTGATGCAAGAAACAGCAATTCAGATCTATAAGGTAAGGTAAGGTACATTTGATTTGTATAGCGCTTTTCTAGATTAAAATCACAAAGTGCTTTACAGGAAGTACACATTTTATTAAAATAACACAACCACATAGGCTACTGTATACAAATGTTACACTGCATACATGATCAATAAAAGGCCTGCCTATATAGAAAGGTTTTAAGAGCCTGTTTAAAGGACTCCACACTATCAGCAGACCTGATTTCACAGGGTAGCTGATTCCACAGCTTAGGTGCTACGACTGAAAAAGCCCGGTCACCTTTGGTTTTAAGTTTGGTCCAGGGAACGACGAGCACCCCTTGGTCGGAGGAGTGGAGAGCCCTACTGGGGCAGTAGGGGGTCATGAGCTCACTAATGTAGCTTGGAGCTTCGCCCTTTAAGGCCTTGTAGGTGATGAGTGCAATTTTAAAATCAATCCTGTATTTTACAGGTAGCCAATGTAACATGGCTAGCACAGGGGTAATGTGCTCTCTATGTTTGGTTCTGGTCAACAATCTGGCGGCCGCATTCTGAATAGTTTGTAGTTTAACCAAAGCTGACATTTTTATAATTAGTTTGCATGCTCTTATACCATGGAAGTTCATTAACATGTACACTATATCTTTTCAAACCTTGCTCGATTTGCAGTCATTAGATTAGATTACATTATATTCAAATGTATTGTCATTATACAGCACAAGTACAGTACCACGAAAAGAAGGTTGGCATCCAACCAGAGTGCATAGCAGTAAAGTGCAACAGCAATATACAATGTACAGGTGATTAAACTATCCAAGCTCCGGGAGGGTCATCAAGGAGAAGCTGCCTATTCTCAGTCCGTGCCCTACAATGGTGGAACGGCCCACCACAGTCAGGACAGCCGAAACCCATCCAATCTTTCGCCGTTGACTAAAGACGCACTTCTTCAACCATTATCTGAAATGAAATTTCTTTTATAAAAATTATTCTAACCCTAACTAACCTTACTGCCATGCACTTGTCCTAATATACTATACTGTAGCACTCAACACTTTGATGAACATTGTTACTCAGCTGATAGAGCTGTGCCCTTCCTGATGACTTGTCGTACAGAACTTGTAAGTCGTTTTGGATAAAAGCGTCAGCTAAATGACTAAATGTAAATGTAAATGTAAAATGTAAACTGGGTACAGAATATACAAATTAGTACTACTGAGTAATAGTGCTAATCAGATGTATGTACAGAGTTGTAGTATAATATGTATAGTGATACATGTGTAAAGACAGTATGGTCGTAGTCATACTGACCAGCAGCGTTAACTAGTAAAAGTAGGATATGTATAGATACAGATATAGCATCTACAGATACGTAAAAGGACTATGTGCAGGTAAATACAGACAGGTGTGGATATATACAGTATATGCGGTGAGAATAAATAAATATACAAAAATGTATGGCGACCTGATATGTAAAGGATAAATCACTTTATTTTTTTATCCACTTTTTCTCCCCATTTTTCTATTTTTCTCCCATCCCAAGTTCGTATTTCTAATTCTTCCCTCCCCTGTCTTGAACGTTGCTAGATTATGCCTCCCACTGGTTGGCTGTAGTGAGGATAGAAGCCTTGCATCACGTGTCCCCTCCGGTACACGAGGAGGCAGCCTGTCGCATCTTTTCACCGCAGCAGCTCGAACTCTCAGTGGCGAGGAGTAACGCGTGGGAGGCTCACGCTGCCCCCGATACTTCCTGTTTCCGCCGCACCGGCGTCACCCAACCGACCTGTAGGAGTCGCTGTCCACAACGTCCAATCCCCACCCACGGCTTTCCCACCCTCTAACACTGCCAATTGTGTTAGTATTATGACGGCCGGCCATGCCGGTAGCAACGCCGAGAGCTGGGCTCGATACCAGCATCTCCTGCGTTAGTGGCGAGCGCCTTGCCCACTGCGCCACTCAGCCGCCCTGATAAATCACTTTTTTAAACTTTTTTAAACTTTTTTATTTATAGCATTTTCAGCTTTTTCTGGCCACGCAGGGCCGATAGAGGGAGAGAGGGAGAACGGGAGGAGAGGTAGGGAAGACATGCTGCAAATGGTCGCCGGGACTGGGAAACGAACCCGGGACGACCGTTTCGCGACTCAGCGCGCTATGTGGTGTGCTACTGGAGCGCCCCAGGATAAATCACTTTTAACTGTCTATGTTTCCCTTTATATACTGTACAGAGGGTGGGTCAACATACCCACAGATTCATCCTACCCAGAGCCTTATAAAAACTCTGGATTGTCCAGAGTTATCAATCTGCGCATGCAGAGTTCGGGAGTATGTGCGGAAAAGTTACTATAGCTCGGCAGAGAAAGTGCAGATCGATTTGGGATTGGTCTCTCCGTATTCAGGACACTCAGGCGTATAAAAGTCTATTGGATCATGTCTCCAGCACCCCCACAGCCGTAGCTACAACCACTTAATGTCAAAGCTCTCATCCACATTCATTCATTTTCTCCCCCCACTCTCTCTCCCATGAGCTGGAAGTAACCTAATAGATTAGGAGGTCTCTGATTGTATTCATACCAAAGTTAATTGAGCTGCACGTTGTAATGCATGGTAGTAGGTCTTCACTGTGTTTTATGGTAATTACATTAGGCGATCATTTATATTTGATTGCTTTTGATTTAGCCTAATTCTGAATCAAGCCATTCCCAGTCACATTTGTGGATCTCATTTGGTTTATATCACCCTCAACAATTTGCAGACTGGACGCCGACTGCCACTGTTTGCATTCAAATTATCTACCAACCAATTCGTTCTGTAGTTCTGAATTGAGTGGAATATAAGTGGACGGATTGATAACACCGCCTCCAACACGACACACACACACACACGTGGTAGACCGTGCTGTAAATGGAGGTGTAATTTGCTAGTGGCGACAAAGGTAAAGGTGGAGAGTGGGATGTGAAGAACTCTATATTCTACCAAATTAGCAAAGTGAACGGGCGTAGAATTCCTTCATTATCTTCAAGCAAACAGGAAGCGATGCCACGCGGCCTCTCATACATTTTACAGGGGGCAACAGTGGCTCAGGAGGTAGAGCGGTCATCTGGTAGTCGGAAGGTTCCCGGTTCGATTCCCACTCCTCCTCCTCCCGGGCAGCGTGTCGAAGTATCCTTGAGCAAGACACTTAACCCCTATATGCTCCCGATGAGCAGGTTAGGCACCTTGCATGGTTGCCTCTGCCGTCGGTGTGTGAATGTGAGATGAATGCGCTTTGGATAAAAGTGCTATATAAATGCATTTTACCATTCAGTGGGGGCATGAAGAACTCTATATTCTATCAAATTAGCAAAGTGAACGGGTGTAGAATTCCTTCATTATCTTCAAGCAAACAGGAAGCAGTGCCACCCTGCCTCTCGTACGTTTTAGAAACGTGTGAAGTCAATAAAACGCCTGGGAGCAAGAAAATAAAGATAAAAAAAAAAAAAAACATCACAACCAAGACCCAAGTCTTCCATTTCTGCGCAGTCTCCTCTAGTCACACTGCCATCTTGCCCTTATCATCAAAGGTTGGATGTGGTGTTGTGAGCAGGCTGTTAGCCGGGGATAAGGCGGCTGCTCCGCTGCTCTGATAAGCCCCATCAGAGGCTGGTGGCTGAATGCCTGCTAGTCACACTTCTCCCACGTAACAACGGCCATGACTCAGTGTCTATGCAAGGTATGGTTACTCACAAGATGCTGACGAGACAAGCCAGCACTGATGTTAATCATAACACACAAGATACTTGTGTTCCATGTGGTAGAATTGTACAGGTTTAAGATTAAGAACATGCCTCTCCAACAACAAATGTGTGCCATTAATATCTTGTGAATAACAGGGGGAATCTATGGTAATATTTATTTTGATAGCAAAGTATAATTCTTTATTTGACAAATACACAACAATACAGGGGCATTTGCAGGTAATGACATTTTTGTGTTTCAAGCTCGGACTCTACAGTGTACAATTAGGAAACAACAATGAATACAAGAATGGTAACAATAAGTAGTAGTAGTAAGATAAAGTCAAATAAAATATAAAATGAGGTAATAAAACAGTCAATTATTTACAGAAAGTGTCTTGCATATAAGTTATTATGCATATTAAGGTGCAGTGCAATGGTGCGTGTGTGATTGTTGTGTGTGTGTTCAAGAGTTTTTAATAGGGCTATCTCCTGTTCTTGTCCTTTTTCAGGAGGCTTGTGGGAAAAAGCTGTCCCTGAACCTGCTGGTTCTTGTGCAGATGCTCCGGTACCATTTGCCAGACGGTAGCAGAGTGAACAGTTTTAAACAGTTTTAAACATTTTAACGGAGGACCAACCAGCCTGCAGGAAAATTCAAAACACGAGGAACATTATTTCTCTCAGTGAGTTCAAAGCTGTTCCTATGAATACAAGATGAATCCATTGGGAGTTTTCAAGTTTCAAGTTCAAGTTTGTTTATTATTTGTCACAACAAAATACAGAATACTTTATGATGAAATGCTTGTTTCTGTATGAGCCCCTGAGAGTGTGCTACATACAGTAAAAAGAAAGTAAAAAAAGTTATTAACACTAGCACTAAAAAAAAGTCAACCAACGAACTAGATTCTTGTACCGGATCTCCTCTCTGGTAAACAAGAACACCCTGAAGACTCTGGCAGGAGCACTCATTCAAGGGTACTACGACTATTGTTCTGAAGGATCGGATTAAACCGAATATATATATTTATTTATATATATATATTTAATTGTATTTGTATATCCCCTGATATCCCTTGTATATTCCTTGTACAATATGCATTGAATATCCCTTCTAGTCTACTGAACATCCCATAATAGTCTCCATTCTACCATTGGACGAGACCTTGGTGCCAGGTCGCCATACCCCTCAGACCAGGTTCAATCGTACCGCTCAACATGTATGGACAAGTCCTAGTTCCGCGTAGGAATATGTCTACCGCACCACTAATGGTACTATTTGTTCATAGTGCGTATATATACTGCGCTATTAAAGTAGAGCTTTCTTTTAGTCCAGTTCCTTACCCTCCAACAGAGTGACAGACGCAAAAGCCTCCCCGCGAACCACGTGTGGGCAGTAAGGCCAATTCGGCCCAGTATCGGCATTGAGACATCGTGTATATTAATATTTGAATAGTCATATTTGGCACTATATCGTCGAGTTGGACGTATTCTATTAAGCTAATAATAGTCTATTCATATGTAGTGCCTCGTGCGGTAAGAGTTCTATAGTAATCAGCACCCCCATCGTTTCGGGCATCAGCTGGACGCTTATCCAGGGTGGTTGACCCCACGTGAAGCTGCACCCGAGGAGCTCCAGGCCAAAGAGCGAGTGGACCTGTATATTGGATTATTCTACCGACGACGGCTAGCCTTCCCCGGCTTGGATTATGCTTTGAGTACTTTGATTATTCTATGGATAAAGGCCAACACTGCGGTGTGTTGGAAATACCCCCCCCCCGGAGAGGACGACAGGTGAGAAGACGCTCTACACGACGAGGTCGCCTCACGTCTCTCCATCGTGGACCGGAGGACGCCGGCCACAGAGAGTCCAACTGCTTTCATCTGTGGATCGAGGATCGCTGGGCACCGGGTCGCACGACTGTGGGCTCTCCCAGGATACCCTCGGCCAGACGGGATACAGCCAGACTCTACCCCCCCCCTCCAGCTGTCCTACAAGCAGTCGGAACCTTCCCCTAGTGTATCCAGCTATATAATCATTCAAGTATCATTGCTATTGTTCCCTAAATATTCCAGGTTGTATATTTGCTTCCTGCGCAATCAGAGATTGGACATTCGATATTGATCTACCTACGAATACTCATTTGCCATAAAAGTGCATACTATTTCAAATCATAAATGTAATTAAGTGATCGTTGTACATACCTTTTGCTATGTATTATTATTAAACGCAGACTTTCGACTTGGTACATTTGTGTTGGATCCGTTTCATCAGGTGGGAGTGTTTATCATAATTATTTATACCTAGTACTGGGTGGCCAGAGTCTAAAGTACAAGAGGTAGTGGTAGTAAGTATCATATCTAACAATACAGTCAGGGAATTGTACCCCTCAGTTACAACTATGCTTGCACCTCATGGTACCAAAGCACCTCAAAGGCGCTAAAAACAAGATTACAAACATCACAAAACAAACTGGTCAGACTACTACTTGACCTTACCCCTAGAACCCACCTCACCCCTGCCCACTTTGACAACCTAGGATGGCTTAGAGTAGACGACAGAGTACAGCAACTTGCAATGGGCCTGGTCTACAAGATACACTATACGACTAAGGTACCCATGTACATGTCAAAATACTTCCCAAAGGTCAGTGAATACCACGACCACAACACCAGAGGAAGCTCAACAAATCATGTTAAACCCAGATTCGGCTCAAACAAGGGACTAAACACGTTTCGCAATTATGCCACATCAATGTGGAACGCCCTACCCAAAGCTGTAAAGGAATGTGAATCCCTACCCACATTCAAAACCACGCTTAAAGAGCACCTACGGGAGGCTGCAATTCGAAACTGGCCACCGTAAATGTCCAAACCCCCCACCCCCTCCTAATAGACTCCTCCCCACCGCATGTATATATTCTCTCCCCGCCGTATGTATATTTCTCTCCCACCCACCCCCTCCAAATGTACAGTCTCCTCCCCACCATATGTATATTTCTCTCCCACCCACCCACCCCCTCCTAATGTACAGTCCCCTCCCCATCATATGTATATACTCTGTCAGGATCTATGGGTAACAGTACTGTATATTTGAATACCGTTTATGTCACAAATGTATCAGTACTAAATACCTGCTATGTCCCTATGCCATAAATGTCATGTATGTTGTGTATGTCATAAATGTCAATATGAATTGAAAATGGGGGACCATAATGTAAACAAGACAAACGTCTTTCTCTGGTCTGCATCCCCTTAACAATTGTGTGTATTGAGCCGTACTGTATTGTACCCATTCGGCAATCTGTTAAATAAAGTTTTCATTCATTCATTCATTCAGCACAGCCAACAAGGGGCCAAATGACCCCTAGGCATTTTCAATAAATGTATCCTCGTCACTCGGTCGAGCTCCAGCTCTGTCACTCAATGACTTTTCCTAAAAGTACCCGTTTTATCTGGCACGGTTTCTGAAAGTCACAGCACTTTGCAAGCGTCTAGCGCAGGGGTGGCCAACCCATGGCTCGCGAGCCGCATGCGTCTCTTTGCCCGTCAATGTGTGGCTCTTCCATCAAAAAAATAAATTAAAAAAAACATAATTTTTTTTTTATTATTATTATTATTATATATATTTTTTTTTATCACTCAAACCTGTGGTAAACCTCATATTTTTATATTAAGAGGTAATTATATAGTTTACACTGTTTATTTTTCTCATATAAGCTGTGGGGTCATCTGACCCCTTCCGGCGGGAATCAGTGACATTTTCTCAATGGCTGTTCTAGTGTTAAGAAGTAAGTAAAAAAGCGGCTGGGTGGCGCAGCGGTCTAAGCGCTCGTCACCAACGCGCGAGACACCGGTATCGAATCCGGCTATCAGTGTAACTGAGGGGTACAATTCCCTGACTGTATTACTAGATATGATACTTACTACCACTACCTTTGTACTTTATATTCGGCCACCCAGTACTCGGCATAAATATATTATGATAAACACTCTCACGTAGATGAAACGGATCCAACACAAATGTACGAAGTCGAAGTATGCGTTTATTACTACACAGCAATGGTGTGTAGAGCAAGCACTTAATCACTTAATTACATTTATGAATTGAAATAGTATGCACTTTTATGGCAAAGAGTATTCGTTGGTATATCAATAGAGAATGTCCAATCTCTGATGGCGCAGGTGGTAAATATACGACCTGGAATAGTTAAGGAATAACAGCAATGATACTTTAATGATTATAAGACTGGATACACTAGGGGGGTTAATCCGGTCGCTTGTAAGACAACAGGAGTAGGAGGGGGGGGGGGGGTAGAGTCTGGCTGCCTCGTCCGGCCAAGGGTATCCTGGGTGAACCCACAGTTGTGCAGCTCGGTGCGCCAGCGATCCTTGGACCACAGATGAAAGCAGGTGGACTCTCTGTGAGCCGGCTCTCTCCGGTCCACGGGGGAGAGACGTGAAGCGACCTCGTCTTGCAGAGCGTCTCCTCACCTTGCGTCCTCTCCAGGGGGGGGGGTTCCAACACACGGCAGTGTCGGGGGTCTTTATCCATGGAATAATCACTGTACACAAAGCATAATCCGTGCCTGGGAAGGCGGGCTGTCGTCGGTAGAATAATCCGGTATACAGGTCCACTCGCTCGTCGGCTCTGGGGCTCCTCGGATGCAGTCTCACATGGGGTCGACCATCCTGGATAAGCAGCCAGTTCTCTGGCCGAAACGATGGGGTGCTGGCTACGGTAGTATTCTCACCGCACGAAGCACTATATATTAACAGACTATTATTAGCTTAATAGACTACGTCCAACTCGACGATATAGTGCCAAATATGACTATTCAAATATTAATATACACGATGTCTCAATACCGATGGTAGGCCGAACTTGGCCTTACTCCCACACGTGGCGTCGCGGGGAGGCTTTACGTCTGTCACTCTATTGGAGGGTAAGAAACTGGACTGAAAAGGAAGTCCTACTTTAGTAGCGCAGTATATATACGCACTATGAACAAATAGTCCCATTAGTGGTGCGGTAGCCAGATTCCTACGCGGAACTAGGACTTGTTCGTACATGTTGAGCGGTACGCTTGAACTGGGTCTGGGGGGTATGGCAGCCTGGCACCAAGGTCTCGACCAATAGTAGAATGGAGACTATTATGGGATGTTCAGTAGGCTAGAATGGATATTCAATGCATATTGTACAAGGAATATACAAGGGATATCAGGGAATATTAGAGAATATACAAATACAATTAAATATATATATATAAATAAATATATATATTCGGTTTAATCTGGCCCTTCACAACAGCCACCCCCTGATTGGTCCCAGACCTAATCAGTTAAGCAGAGACAGATTAATCGCGTTGTCTATTTACACATAAGGGTTTGCTGTAGGGGTCAGTCAACTTCACAAAGTCATAGGGTTATAGGGTCATGGTCATCATCGATTGTGTCTGGGAGTAGTTCTATGAGCCTCGCCACGGGACGGGTGTAAGTGCGACCCTGGACAAGCACTTCAGCTGCTCGGACCTTGCCGTCGGCACCGGTGATCACTTTGCTTACGCGGCCGGCCGGCCACATAGCTCTGGGCAGTGATTGATCAATAATCATGACGACTGTTCCTTCTGTCAAATTGTCTCTCTCCTTTACCCACTTCTGGCGGGTCTGTAGAGACGGTAGGTAGTGCAGTAGGAATGTCCTTTGTTGTGCACTCTCTATGGTAGTGCAATCATCTATGTTGGGGTCTGCGGAGATAACAGTGCTCAATCCACAGAACACAGGCTTCTTATTCTCAGCCTCCTCCTGACTGGCTTCCCTCGGGATAGGCGTGGGCCACTCTCCTTCCGGGAGCTTTAGGAATGCTGGGCCGTCACTGTAGACATTGCGACGGGTGAGGTCATCTAGGGGCATTCCCCGGGTGATGACGTCAGCTGGGTTCTGTTTTGTATCAACGTAGCGCCACTCTGTTTCTCCGGTTAACTCTTCGGTTAAGTCTTGAATCTCGGTGACTCTGACTCCCACGAAGACTTTGTACTTGCATGAGTCCGATTTGATCCAGGCGAGTACTGTCGTGGAATCTGACCACAGGATTGTTCTAGACACCGGTATGGTGAGCTCACGTTGGATGAGCGTGGCTAGGTGCGCTCCGGCTAGGGCTGCGCAGAGCTCTAGGCGTGGGATAGATTGTTGCTTGCGTGGGGCTATTCTCGAGCGGGCGAGGACAAATGCTGTGTAGATCTCTCCCCCCTCTTCTTGGGCCCGCAAGTAGGCTACTGATCCGTATGCGACCTCTGAGGCGTCACTGAAGACGTGTAAGTCCATTTTACATGTCTCTGGCCTCACCGTGGGTGGGAAGTAGCTTCGGCGCATATTAACGCCTGGGAGTGAGTGGAGCTCCATCTCCCACTCTCTCCAGGTGGATGCAAGGTGTGCGGGAATGGGGTCGTCCCAGCCCTGGTCCTTGTCCCACAATGCTCGTACAATCATTTTTGCCCTGGTGGTGTACGGTAGAATACATCCTAGCGGGTCATATTGTCGGGCGAGTGTTGTGTACACACTCCGTCTGGTGGTCGGCGCCGCCGCCGGCCTTCCCTGCTCCGTAGTCAGGGGCTTGTGTCTGTAGTGAAGCGAATCTGTTTTGAATCGACACACCAATCCCAGGGTCATCTCCTGGGCTTCTCCCGGGATTGTAGCCATCCAGGTCTCGCTGCTGGCTGCCTTGTCCTCGGAGGAGAGGCTGCGCAGTACTTGCGGATCGCTGCTGGCCCACTGCCTGAGATCAAAGCCGCCTTTGATCAATGAGGCGCGGAGTTTAATCAGGAGAGCCTCGGCTTCTTCCTGGGTTGAAAGGCTTTGTAGACAGTTGTCTACGTAGAAGCTGTTCTTTACGCTGTGTCGGACCTCTTCGTCCGCTGCTGGGTCCTCTGCTACATGTTTCTGTAGTGCAAATGTAGCACAGCAGGGGCTGCACGTCGTTCCGAAGGGGAGGACTTCCCATTGGTAGATGGCTGGGTGCTCATCTCCTGGCTTCTCTCTCCATAGGAACCGTAACAGGGGCTTGTCCTCCTCTACTAATCTCACCTGCAGGAACATTCCTTTAATGTCCCCGCTGATGGCCACCTTTTCCTGGCGGAAGCGGAGTAGAACGCCGAGTAGGGAGGGGCCGAGTGTGGGACCGAGCAGTAACTCTTTATTCAGATTTTGGGATCCGATCTGGTAGCTGCAGTTAAATACTATGCGGTCTTTACCGTTGTGATGGACCTTGTGGTGAGGCACGTACCACGATTCAGTGGTCTGGTCAGCCTCTTTAATGTCCATCTTTGTGACGTGTCCCGCTGTGATGAGCTTCTCAATCTCAGCGCGGTATACACTCTCTTGGGCGGGGTTCTTGGCTAAGCGCCGCTCCGTGTTCAGCAGGTACCGTTCTGTGGCGTCTGTCTTGGCGTGGAAAGTAGGCATTCCTTCTCGCCGCAGGAGTGGCGTGGCGTATCTCAACACGCCGTTGACCGGGACTCTCTTGGTCCCTGTCGAGGAGGTGAATGGCGTAAATGTCATCTTTAGAGCGAATGTCTTTCTTTCCGTTCTTAAAGGGCATTTGTTCCAAGGTCCATAACCGCTCTACGTGTTGCAGGAGTGCGGTTTCTCCCTCTGTGACTCGGGAGTGGAGACATCTAGTGGCTGTACTTCGGTTGAGAGATTTGGCGAGCGGGCCTTGGAGGGTCCATCCCAAACGGGTCTCGACTGCTGCAGGACAGCCTCGGGGTCCGGTATGAACCCGGTCTATCGGGACAATGAGGTCTGCATGGTCGGAGCCTATCAACAGGGTCGGCATAGCATTGTCTATGAGCGGGATCGGTAACTTGCGCAGATGTGCATATTTATCCATCAGCTTGGCGACGGGGTATGTGTACCGCGACAGTCCTATTTCTTGGCTGGTGAAAGCGTCTGTAATCTGGTACCGTCGCTCAGGCTGGCCGCTTGCTGCGATAGAGAATGAGACATTCTCGCCCTTTATCGTCTTCAAATCTCGTCTTATTGTCCGAATTGTCATTTGGGTTTCGCTTCCCCGCAGCCCTAGCTGGGCCGCAGCGGAGGCGAGCAGAAGGGTCTTCTCTGACCCGTCATCGAGGACGGCGTAAGTGTCCAGGACTTTATTCTGGTAGCTTAGTGTCACACGCACTACTTTTAGGAGTACTCGGGCTCCACTGCTGCTGGCGGGATCGATGTACATGACGCTCGCTTTGCTGCTGGATGGTGCGGGTGAAGGGCGCCGTCTGTTACTGTCGTGAAGTATGTCCAGATGGGCTCCATCGCACTTGGTGCACCTTTTCTTTAAGCGGCATTCGGCTGCCATGTGTGAGCGCGCACAGCGAAAACAGCGCTTGTTGGACTTTATCCATTGACTTGCTTCCTCCGCGTTCAGCTTGGGGAAGGAGTCACATTGCGCTAGCCAGTGTTCTTTCTCACAGTAGGGGCACACTATCTTCCACTTCTCCGTTCTGGAGGGGGTACTGTGGCTCCTGCTGCTCGGTACTGACTCCGATTGGTGCATCACAGTCACCGATCTTCTTCCATCATTTAGTCGTCTGGTTCCTTCTCTGGAGCCAGGGGTGCTCCGTCCGAATGTATCTAGCCGTAGGCTGCTGACTTCTCTCGCCAGGAAGTCTGCTAGATCGAGGAGGTTCGGTTCGGGGCCATTCGGGTCTCGGTGGTCTCTCTGCCGCCTAAAACGCTCCTGTCGAGCGGGCGGCAGCTTCTCCAAGATCCTTTCCACATTTGAGTTGGCGTAAAGTTCATGCCTCCCCTTCTCTCTCTGCGCTCCCAACATCCCTACCAGGGACTGCACTCTGATGGACAGGTCGTCCAGTGCTCGATTGTCTATTGCTGGGGGTAAGCGGTCGATGTGTCGGATCTCCTGGATCACGTAATCCCATATGCGCCCATACCTCTGGTCCAATGCTACCAGCGCTGCTGTGTATGGGGTGGTGGAAGTCGCGTAGGCGAGCGCTATATTATGTGCGCGGGGTACCTTTAAGTGCTTCAGTAGGATGGCGTATTTATGGCGTTCATCCAATACATCCACCAACATGGTCTCCAGACACATGCGGAGTTCTGTATACTGGGCCCGGTTCTCTTGGGTGAAGTCGGGTACCATAGGCGGGCCAATGTATGACGCTGACTGTGGATACATCGGCGAGCGTTGGGGGAGAGGCCTCCTAGGCGAGTCTCCTCCCGCTCCTTGGTATGGGCTGGTACCGGCAGTGTACCATGGCCCGCTTGTCCAGGTGCTGTTCCTCGGTGCGGGTCGTGCGTCGTGCTCACCCGGGTATAGAGTCGGGGGTCTGTAGCGCAGCTCCGCGGGAGTATAGCCTGGGCTGTACCGGACCTCCTGGTCCGGTAGAGTACTGTGCTGTCGTCGGGCGTGGTTCTCCTCCTCTTCCTCTTCGTCTTCAGTTAGGTCATCCAGTGCTTGTAGTCTCTGGTTTAGCCTCTCCACAGGATATGCTGCTCCTTCCCGGTTGCTAGGTCTCGCTTGGACCGGTGGGGGGAGGTGGTCTGTGGGGGGTATAGACCTCGTCTGTTGGTCAAGTTCAGGGTTGTTTACTCGGCTAGGGGATGCCGCCCTGGAGGTGTGTCTAGACGAGTTCCTGGAGCCTCTGGCGGAGGGAGAGGGTGTTGTCCGTCTGATCAGCTGTTCTATTAGTTGCGCTTGCTGTCTGTCGCGCTCTGCGTCCCGTAGAGCACCAGCAGCTGCTCGCTGGCTGTCTGCTCGGTCTCTGGCCACATTCTCTTCCCTCTGAATGCGTCTTATTTCTAGACGTATATGCTCTTCTTCGCTCCGCTGCTGGATCTGCAGTCGGTCGCGTTCAGCAGCGGCGTTCAGGCTGATGAGGAAGGCCTGCTGTAGGGTCCTCTCTGCCTCGCTGGGAGAAGGCGGTTGTATAGGGGAGCCTTCCCTCGGGGTACTCCTTGCGGAGCCTTGGAGCTCTATCTCCACGGTGCTCTCCCCGTCTTCTTCCGTGCCGAGTTCTCTCTCTGTAGCGTTGTATTCCTCCCGGGACTCATCGGGGACTACTTCTTCAGTACTGGCGGGGTGTGAAGTCATGTCTGGTTCCCACTGGTCCCCACCGTGAACTTGGTCAGTTACATTAGAACCCGTAGGGGCCTCTATGGTCGGGGTAGTCTGGGCGTTGGGGTTAGACATACTTTTACTTTCTAGTTTTACCGCGTTTACTGTTAGTAGAAGACTAGGTTGTTGACTGACAGCGTAAGCCTCTAAGTACTGAGGGCGCCGTCGTTCGCGCTGCGGGCGTTGGTTAGGAGGATCGTTTCGTGGAGTGTTCATCATAGGCCATTTCAATATTAATAACACTATATTAATATTACACTAATTACCCTCCGGCTCGAAGGACCAATTGTAACTGAGGGGTACAATTCCCTGACTGTATTACTAGATATGATACTTACTACCACTACCTTTGTACTTTATATTCGGCCACCCAGTACTCGGCATAAATATATTATGATAAACACTCTCACGTAGATGAAACGGATCCAACACAAATGTACGAAGTCGAAGTATGCGTTTATTACTACACAGCAATGGTGTGTAGAGCAAGCACTTAATCACTTAATTACATTTATGAATTGAAATAGTATGCACTTTTATGGCAAAGAGTATTCGTTGGTATATCAATAGAGAATGTCCAATCTCTGATGGCGCAGGTGGTAAATATACGACCTGGAATAGTTAAGGAATAACAGCAATGATACTTTAATGATTATAAGACTGGATATACTAGGGGGGTTAATCCGGTCGCTTGTAAGACAACAGGAGTAGGAGGGGGGGGGGGTAGAGTCTGGCTGCCTCGTCCGGCCAAGGGTATCCTGGGTGAACCCACAGTTGTGCAGCTCGGTGCGCCAGCGATCCTTGGACCACAGATGAAAGCAGGTGGACTCTCTGTGAGCCGGCTCTCTCCGGTCCACGGGGGAGAGACGTGAAGCGACCTCGTCTTGCAGAGCGTCTCATCACCTTGCGTCCTCTCCAGGGGGGGGGGTTCCAACACACGGCAGTGTCGGGGGTCTTTATCCATGGAATAATCACTGTACACAAAGCATAATCAGTGCCTGGGAAGGCGGGCTGTCGTCGGTAGAATAATCCGGTATACAGGTCCACTCGCTCGTCGGCTCTGGGGCTCCTCGGATGCAGTCTCACATGGGGTCGACCATCCTGGATAAGCAGCCAGTTCTCTGCCCGAAACGATGGGGTGCTGGCTACGGTAGTATTCTCACCGCACGAAGCACTATATATTAACAGACTATTATTAGCTTAATAGACTACGTCCAACTCGACGATATAGTGCCAAATATGACTATTCAAATATTAATATACACGATGTCTCAATACCGATGGTAGGCCGAACTTGGCCTTACTCCCACACGTGGCGTCGCGGGGAGGCTTTACGTCTGTCACTCTATTGGAGGGTAAGAAACTGGACTGAAAAGGAAGTCCTACTTTAGTAGCGCAGTATATATACGCACTATGAACAAATAGTCCCATTAGTGGTGCGGTAGCCAGATTCCTACGCGGAACTAGGACTTGTTCGTACATGTTGAGCGGTACGCTTGAACTGGGTCTGGGGGGTATGGCAGCCTGGCACCAAGGTCTCGACCAATAGTAGAATGGAGACTATTATGGGATGTTCAGTAGGCTAGAATGGATATTCAATGCATATTGTACAAGGAATATACAAGGGATATCAGGGAATATTAGAGAATATACAAATACAATTAAATATATATATATAAATAAATATATATATTCGGTTTAATCTGGCCCTTCACAACAATCAGTGTTGCCTCCGGCTTGGGCCGGCCGTCATACTGACTCAATTGACAGAGTCAGCGGGAGGGGAGTCGATGGGTGGTAATCTGGTCGTTGTAAACAGCGACTCCTACAGGTCGGTCAGGGCGCCTGCACAGCAAGGACAGGAGATGTCGAGGGTAGTGTGAGCCTCCCACACGTTACACCTCGCCAATGAGAGTCTGCGCTGGCAGGTGAAAAGAAGTGGCTGGCTGACTCCGCATGTATCGGAGGGGACATGCAATAGATTCTTCAACCCTCCCTACGACCGACCGATCGTTGCACATGCAAGCAACGATCAAGACAGGGGAGGGGGGAATTGGCACGACTAAATTGGGATGGGAGAAAAAACAGAAAAAGGAGAAAAAGTGGATACAAAAAAAAGAAGTAAGTAAAAAGTAAGTAAAGTCAATAAAGATACAATATACAATACAGAGTAAAATGAGTAACAATGAGGTACAATGCAGAGGTACAAAACTGCAAATGAGGCATGAATGTAGTGTGTAGTGTGTAAATGTGGATGTGGGTGTATATGATGGGTTACATAGTGTCATTGTCATTGAGCATCCTGATGGGGCCCAGGAGTTCAAAACTTGTAATCCCTATTGATTGATTGACAATTTTAATGAACAGATTGCAGAATTGGTACAGTACAGTACAGCTCAATACACACAATTGTTAAGGGGATGCAGACCAGAGAAAGACTTTCATCTTGTTTACATCAGGGTCCCCCATTTTCAATTCATAATGAGTTGAAATGAATGAATCCAAATCTGATCCGATCAGATAGGGATTAAAAGTTTTGAACTCCTGGGCTGATAGAAGCTCCTTCTGAGTCTCTCTGTCCTGGCCATGGGACTCCAGTAGCGCTTGCCTGACCGCAGCAGTTCAAAGAGGCAGTTGTTTGGGTGACTAGAGTCTTTGATTATTCTCTTAGCCTTGGCCCAGCAACGCTTGTTATAAATGTCCTGGAGAGTGGGAAGCCCACCTCCAATTGTGCGCTCGGCTGAACGGGCCACTCTCTGTAGTCTGCTGCGGTCTTGTGCCGGTGCTATTCCCAAACCAGGAGGTGATGTTACCAGTCACAAAGTTGTTGTCTGGCCTCAGGACTGAGCCACTCATACTGCTCCCTCTCCAGCACTGTTCTGGTTACAGGTTTATTAGTATGTGTTACTACACTATAATAATAATATAATATAGTTTTGTATTACTGTATCTGTAAATACTGCTGGCATCGTAGTCGAGCCTACAAGGTCCTCATTCACAATGCTGAGTCAGTGACATCAATTAGTCAGAGACCCATGTGCCACAGCATGGTAATGAAAGGGTTAACCCTCTGTAGCATGGTAGTGAGAGGGTTAATCATATGTAGTGTGGTGGTGAAAGGTTTAATCTTCTGTAGTGTGGTATTGAAAGGGTTAACTTTCCCTAGGGTTAACCTTTCAACACCAACAGTGTTTTAGAAAATCTCTCTTACACAACGCAAAAACACTCACATGACCCATGGCATGTGTGGACGGGAGGCTGCCAGGAGCTCTCCATGGTCCTGATTGGGAGGCTGCCAGGAGCTCTCCATGGTCCTGATTGGGAGGCTGCAGGAAGCTCTCTCTGATTGCAGAGAAAGTATGTTTTCAAAAATAGAATATCGGTAAAATATCAATATCCATGTGGACAGGGCCATTAGTCATGATGTCAGCGTGTTCCATAAATATGGTTTCACCCATCCACATGAATACATGTATTTTTAAAAACAAGTTTCAGAAAATCTTCACCTAGTTTTCAATAAGGTCAGTTTTCAGTGACCTAAAACACAGTTTATGTGTGGATGAAGCCAAAATACATAGAAAAAGCTACGGTTTAAAAGATTTACAGTATGTGTCGACTAGGTCTCAGACAGAGAATGAGAATAGTTGAGGAAATCTGTAACACTAAAGATGGCAACAAAACTACTTGCTACAAAACATATTCTGAGAAAATAACTAAATGTGATGTGATTTTATGTGTAGTAACATAATAATTAGCAGCCAACGTCAGTTTTAAAGATATTTAAAAGGAATCACAATCTCTGAGTGGTTGCCATAGTAACTAAGGACTCTGGCGTAAACCACAAGATGCGCATGTGTAAAACAGTCCTAAATGGAAGAAAAGGTTTTTTTTTTGTATCACAATATTGTCCCTTTTGATCGACTTTGTTGCTTTCACCAGGTGCTTGAATGGGAAATACTGACAAAAGAAGGAAATTCAGCAACACTTAAACAGAACAATAAACTCCTCTTGACCTTAAAAAAAAGAAAAGAAACCCCCATGTGACAAACATGGTTAAATAAAACACAATACAAATTCTTTCTTTTACAGAAAACCTTTTATTATTACAGGAGAAATAAATACAACCTAATTTTCACAGACAACCGTGTTGGTGAAAAAAAAGCAATGGCAAAAGATATTTGTTCGTTTGAACTGAAGAACATACAAGGCAATACTTATACCAAAATACACAAAGATCCGACGCCGATGACGTACGTTTAAATCTTTTAAAAGGTCACATATTACACTCATTTTCAACAAGTTAATATAGGTCTCTGAAGTCCCCAAAACATGTCTTTGAAGTATTTCTTTATGAAAATACCACTCAGATTATGCATTCTAGCAGCCTCTACACCCCTCTGTTTCAGTCCTGCTCTCGACAGGCGGTGTCCGTGCTTTAAATGCAAATGAGCCACTGCTCCCCACCGCTGCTGTCAGACTAGGTGTCGCAGATCAAATATGAATTAAGAAGATCCAGCAATTGCATATCGTCGCAGGCGGAAGAAAACCTCGTAACTCCAAACACGCAACTTTTCAGGAGATGGAAAAACAAACACAGATTTGAGGGCGAATAGAGTTACGAGGTTTAGACAGATGATCGGTTTGATGCTTTCCCATTGTTTAAACTTTGTAAAACCACACACACATGGAGGATGATCTACTGAGTTGATTTATAAAACATTTAAAATGAAAATGGAGTTACAAGGTTTTCTTCCGCCAGCGACGATATCCTATATCTCAGCTAAAACACATTATAGTGAACCATTTAGGTGGAAAAAGGGAACGTTTTCGAGCAAGCTGCCGTTTTGTACACACTGTGAGACAAATGGTTTGTTGAATCACATGTTTTCTGGCCTAGGCAGCCCAGAAGAATCCGACTTGACAGTTTGTGTGTTAACGCATGGCCACGAGCACTGAAAGAGTTCTTCATAACATGTGACCCGAGGCTGCAGCGATGAAACCTCTCACAGGATATGACATCATAATTTGACTACAAAACGAGTATAAAACGACATAGGGGGGGGGCTAAACTAAAGTCCAATCTTCCCTTGCGGTAGCACCGCCAATGCTAAGGCCGACCTCAGGCCTTAGTGATGTAACCTTCCTTGATCAGGAAGTCGTAGATCTTGCGAGTCTTGTTGACGTCGATCTTGATGAGAGCGCGGGCCTGTGCCAGTCTCAGGCCGCCCTGCCGCCTGCACTCGTTGAGCAGGGCCTGCTTGTACTCCAGGTAGGCTCCCGGCACCAACCTCACCACCTGGCACAGCTGGAGGGGCGAGAGAGAAACGGGAGGGGGTTACCACAGTCCAGTGTTGTAGTACTCGAGTCAGAGGCCTGGACTGATTTTTTCAGGACTCATGGACTTGAGCACTGATGACTCGGACTTGGACTCGAGCATTGAGTGCATTCGGACTCGGAAGGTACAGACTCGGACTCGGACTTGTTCATCGATAAATACAGTTGTTTATTTTTGTAATAGGCCCTAATCATTTGGCAGAAGATGTCGATGACGAGTGCATTCGTTTGGCTATTGTGTCACAAAGTAAATAAACTCTCTTTGAAATGGTGACCGGCGCTGTGTCATGTAAGGGATAATGTATAGCTACGAGGTCATTGTCGCAAAATAATTGACCGACACGTAGTTTAAAATACCGAGCCGCTTCGGCGAGGTGTTTTAAACGTCAGTGAAGGTCAATTATTTTGCGACAATGACCGAGTAAAGCTATACATTATCCCGCTTATTACATGGCTAACTTACTAACAATATACCTAATTCATTTGACAAATCGCAGTTGTTCTGTGGCTCTGTCAGCCCAAATAAAGTGATTATTATTATCGCGGGCAGCCTCTGTTCTGGCTCCGCTGTAATCTACACACACTCCGCTGTCAGTGCAGCCGCGGCAGGTGTTCTCTGATTTGCTGCACTGATGTGGGACATTATCCCGCTTATTACATGGCTAACTTACTAACAATATACCTAATTCATTTTACATCGACTCGCAACACTGGTTCTGGCTGCGTTCTGGCTCCGCTCGTCGCTCCGCCCCCTGTCATCGCCGGCAGCAGAACACCGGCAGTGTCTAATTGCACTGAAACAGTGTGTGTCAGTGGGCTTGATTGCGAACAGCTGCGCACAGCGGTCATTATTGAAAAAACAGCGGTCATTATTGAAAAATAATGACCGCTGTCGGGGGGCTATTGACCAATCACAAGCAAGCATTTCGGCGAATGTGAAAACGCCATGTAATAATTATGTTTAATGTAGACCTTTTTTTAATTTGTACATCAGCTCTTTGACTGCCAAGAGTGGATTGGACTCAACCTTGATGACTTGGACTCGGACAATGAGCTCTTCTTCGGTGACTTGGACTCGGACACTGGGGACTCCAGACTCGACTCGGACTCGAGATGTAGTGACTCGACTACAACACTGCCACACAGTCACACAGGCCTTCATTCACTCCTGCTTCTGGGACCCGAGAAGTGACACAACAACACGGTTACCTCTTTCTCCCTCTCGTTGAGTTTCTCCGTTCCTGGCAGGCCGGTTAGGTTGAGCGGAGGGGCGCTCCTCCTGCCCGTTGCTATGGGAGACAGGAAATCGATAACAGTCAGACAGGTGTCCTAACACTCGTACACGCCGTTCCACACTTCAGATAACAGGACAACAAATTGTCGGAATCCAGTTAATCCCCTCTCGTTGGAAGGGGGCAAGAGTACAAATATTTACGGTGAGAGAATGGTGTAAATATAGCCGTGTGTGGAACGGCGCTTGTGCTGCACCGGGTCTTATGCGGTTGCGTTGCAGCCCCCAAAACTCTGGAACGAGTTGCCCCCCCCACATTAGGCTGGCCCCAATGCTCCCAATGTTTAAGTCTCCCTAGCATTTAAATTTGTTCTCCCTAGCATTTAATTTTTTTTTTACTATAATTATTGATTGATTGTGAAGCACTTTGGTCAACCTTGTTGTTTTTAAACGTGCTATATAAATAAAGTTGGATTGGATTGGATTGTTTGCGCACTATGGCTTGTGGATCGAGCAAGAATAAATATATTATGAGGAGGGAAAAAGCACGAGATAAATATGTATGGAAGTCGTATTTGTGCAGAGTATTTATGGAGGGGTGTCTTTGAGAATACATCAACGTGACTGTGCCTGGGGCTATGCCAGGGCGAGGGAGCAGAGAGAGTTAGAGAGAGGTCTCTTACCTGACATGGTGATGGTCGTAACCACAGGAGTAATGCCAGAGTCACTGTGTGGAGAGGGGACACAGTTATTGACACACACACACACACTACACACTATTTTGGGACTAGTTTGTTTATCATTCTCACTCTCCGGGATCCTCGTCCATGTAGAGGATGAATCATCGCACAAACAAAACTTGGGGAACAGCCAAGCACAACACATCAGATGAAAAGCAGCTGAAGAGATATCTTTTAGCCTGGCGCAGGGACTACAGTAGGGCTGTGACGTACAGTAACAAGTATTTCTGCTCTACCCATATCAGCATACCCGGTGCCTACGTGATGATAGACGCAGGTCTTAGAAAAACATGACTACGTCAGACAATGAAAGTGCAAACATCACTTGATAAATGGTCTTTTAGAAACGCCCATCATTGCTGGAGTTACTAGTCATTGTCCTGTTGCTTAGCAATAAGCTAAAAAAAACTGATCTTTTCAACTTTCTGCTTTGATAACATGGAAACAGAAAAGGCAACAGCTGATTGTTTTGATGGTCGGTTATTTTCGATGGTTACACTGCGGTACGGAACACCTGACATATTGGCTAAACCAAAAACAGCTTTAGATTAAGGTGAGCGATGTTAGTTTGCCAGAGGTTATAGCCAAGCATTGGTTGGAACGATCAAATCTAAAAACAGCGTTACATTAAGGTGACCAATGTTAGTTTGCCAGAGGCTACAGCCAAGCAATGGGATGATGAATTCCAAAATGAAGTATGCACTTTGTTGTGTACCGTCCTAGTGTTAGACAAGAGGCTTAAAAAAAGAACATGGTCTCACATTGCAGCCTGTTTACTCAGCCACTGCTGACAGGCCCGGCCATCCTGGATGTACTGCAGCACATCACATAGCATGGTCCTCTTCCTGCGCTCGTCCTCACGCACTCTCTTCACCCGCTCGTACACCTTGGCACCTGGCAGGGGGTACAGGAGGTCAATACAGAGAACAACCTACCTACTACTTCCTGTGTAGCTGTACAGGAGGTCAATACAGAGAACAACCTACTACTTCCTGTGTAGCTGTACAGGAGGTCATTACAGAGAACCAACCTACTACTTCCTGTGTAGCTGTACAGGAGGTCATTACAGAGAACCAACCTACTACTTCCTGGTGTAGCTGTACAGGAGGTCATTACAGAGAACCAACCTACTACTTCCTGGTGTAGCTGTACAGGAGGTCAATACAGAGAACAGCCTACTACTTCCTGTGTACCTGTGGGAGCCAGGTAGGCCGAATCGCCCATTCAGACCCGTAATGCGCACGTTGACCCAACAACACAGGGGTCTCGTGGTCAAACCCGAGGGTTTGGAATTATCTAAATACGGGTTAGGTAAGGGGGTAATCAACGAGTAGGTGTGCGTTAAAGTGGTTTCAAGGCACTGCGTGGAGGTGAAGAACCACCCGACACGCGGTGGAGAACAATACAGCAGAATATTGTGTGCATAAAACACGGCAGTGAAAAACAATTCATGGTGTTTGATGTACAGTGAGCGAGCTGATGCCAGAGAGCGCATTCAGCTGAATAGTGAGATGAAGCACATCCTACCTGGTCAGCAACATTGTTGTAAACCTTGCGGCAGAGACACTATACCAGAGGTAGTCTAATAATATTACTATTGTATATTAACACTTTAGAATGACTGACATCTAATTGTGTAAGGAATTTTCTGTACATATTAAGGGTGGCGACCAAAAAGACTCTCAGGAGGTGGAGGATGGTGCCGCTGATGGAGGGAGAGCGGATGGAACGTGATCCATGAGATCTACGTGATAGAAAGGTTAACGTATGAGACTACAGGAGGTTTGAGGAGAGGTGGGGGAGATGGCGGGATTTTGTTTATTGTTATTTTTTCATGGTGCCGTTTTTATATGTACTAACAGACTAGGCTAGTAGGTTACATATTATTTTCTCTCTGGATTCTTCTCCCCATATACCGGTACATGTTGTCCTTGCAATGCAACAACAATGAATGTACTTGAGGCTGCCAGTCGACTGACAGTGATACAGCTACCACGCATGTTTTGTTTGATGTGAAAAAAGGTTATTGATTTGGGGACCATGAGATGTCTGGGTAGCGGATGAATTTAGAACACGATTCATCTTGAGCTGAACTACGTGTGCATTAAACAGTTTTAACGCACGCCTGCTGTCCAATCAGAAAAAAGTATTCACCCAGGCCATGGTATAGGATAGGTTGTACCACAATGGTGAAATCATTTGGTCTCAGTGGTGGTTTCACCAAGACCCGAATGCTACTCTTATCATAATGTATAATTGTTTAGGCCGAAGATTATAGGTCATAACAGCTCCAAATACATAAATAATGAAATTTTTTATTCCTAGCAATATGTAGGCCACAAATACTGAAACTTTCATTTCTAGCAGTACATCACTAATGTAGAGAGCAAAGACTGTCCTACTAGCTTATAGTTTACACTTTAAATGTATATAGACTAGCCATGAGATTTACACCTTCTGTACTATTAGTCATACTATTAACAGGCTTAGCTGGGCTGATCCCATGCCAGCCACTATTTCACAGTTAATAAGTGTGAGGGTGTGAGGGGGCCAGATGGGACCGAATACAGTATAATCTAATAAAGGAAGTTGACGCATTAAAAGCTGCGCCAACGTGATGAAAATAGAACAGTTCCTGTCTCCTATGGGGGCGAGACTTTCACACTGAGTACATGGAAAGTACATGGAAAAAGTAGAAATACCATTAAAATTCAAAGTGATGTATTTGGGGGGAAAACGGGTTTCGATATAAGGGATAATGGTAAAGTATATCAAAGTATAGACTCTCAGGAGGAGGTGGGTGGTGCCGCTGATGGAGGGAGAGCGGATGGAACGTGATCCATGAGATCTACCGTCTACGTGATGGAAAGGTTGACGTATGAGACTACAGGAGGTTTGAGGAGAGGTGGGGGAGACAGAGGTTACTTATGTTTTCTCTCTGGATTCTTCGCTCCATATACATGTTGTCCTAGCAATGCAACAACAATGAATGTACTTGAGGCTGCCAGTCGACTGACAGTGATACAGCTACCACGCGTGTGTTTGACGTGGAAAAAAGGTTATTGATATGGGGACCATGAGATGTCTGCCTGGTAAGTCAGCTATGGGTTACAGGTTGGGTAACGGATGAATTTAGAACGGTGATTAATCTCGAGCCGAACTACGCATGCATTAAACGTTTTTTTTTCTTTTTAATCTTTTTCCCCCTCCATTTTCCTCCGATTTTCTCCCATCCCAATGTTAGTGGTATGCCAATTCCCAATCCCCTTCCTGGTCGCTGCGCACTTACCCCCCACAGTCAGATCATCTGGGAGAGTGGAGGCTATCACGTGCCTCCTCCGACACACGTCCAGCCAATCAACCGCTTCTTTTCACCTGGCAGCGCGGATCCTCCCTGAGAGGGCGTAGCGTGTGGAAGGATCACACTATCCCACTCAGGTCCTATCCGCGCTTAGCAGGCGCCCCGACCGAACTGTAGGAGTTGCTGTTTACAACGACCCGGACCCACCCCGCCAGCTTCTCCCACCCTCTAATACAGCCAATTGTATTAGTGTGAACGGCCAGCCAAGCTGGTGACAACCCCGGAGCTGTGAGCTGGATTCGAACAGGCGAATCCAGCTCACAGCTCCGGGGTTGGTGACGAACGCAATCTCCGCTACGCCACCTAACCGCCCTACATTAAACGGTTTTAACGCACACCTGCCGGCCAATCAGAAAAGAGTATTATTTACCCATGTGCTGTTTTTATGTATGTCTGGGGGCGACAGTGGCTCAGGAGGTAGAGTAAGGTAATCAAAGGTTTCCCGGTTCTATTCCCGGCAGTGTGTCAAAGTGTCCTTGAGCAAGACGTTTAACCCCTAACTGCTCCCGATGAGCGGGTTGGCACCTTGCATGGCCGCCTCTGCCGTCGGTGTGTGAATGCGTGAGTGAATGTGAGGCATAATAAGTTGTAAAGCGCTTTGGATAAAAGCTGTTCTATAAATGCAGTCTGTACACTTGAAAAGAAAGGGTCTCTGCCGGGACTCACTGCAGAAAGACTGGATCCCTGCTCTCCTGTACTCCTGCAGCCTGCGGATCTCTCTCCTCAGCTCAAACTCCACTGGAACACAAGGAGGACATAGTGGTCAGTAGAGAGACACTGAAAGACACCACACGTGTCTCCGAGACCCATATGTTTTTGAAAGTTACATATATACACTTCAGAAAATGTCTGGGGACACTGCCCTTTGAAAATGGTACCGATTTTCGCTTCCTATAAAGATTCTGCGGCGTGCATGAAAATAATCCCTACGAGCAATGAGCAAGGCGGAACTAGTGGGCAGATAAACTATATATCCAAATAGACCTTAATTTAGTTTAGTTTTACAGGGTAGGTTCGCTGAGCACGGATGCTCTTTTTCAGCTACGCCCTGCTTCACATTCACACCTGGGAGCTGCCCAGTACAACCACAGTCTGACACCGTTGGCCACTGAGCAACTCCCGCCTGCCCGCCCGCCCCCCTCCCTCCCTCCCTCCCTCCCTCCCCACACACCCACAGTGCGCAGTGAGAGCAAAGGCTAATCTCACGATCATCGTGACATTTTGTAACATCGATTTTTGTCTGACAAATAAATGTGATTACTGATTAAATTGTCTCATTCGGCATAAATCCAAAGTGTGCTCAGATGTCGCTTTGCAACGAGATCCATGTAGCCCACTGTGCCACATTGCATTTACAACATTGGAGGAAGAGGAAATGAACATCAGTAAACTTCAAGGGGTTTGAGGGCACAGTGAACACCATCTAACCTCTCCATAACCTGCACAGATATCACAGTGAACACCATCTAACCTCTCCATAACCTGCACAGATATCACAGTGAACACCATCTAACCTCTCCATAACCTGCAGATATGACACTGAACACCATCTAACCTCTCCATAACCTGCAGATATGACACTGAACACCATCTAACCTCTCCATAACCTGCACAGATATCACACTGAACACCATCTAACCTCTCCATAACCTGCACAGATATCACACTGAACACCATCTAACCTCTCCATAACCTGCACAGATATCACACTGAACACCATCTAACCTCTCCATAACCTGCACAGATATCACAGTGAACACCATCTAACCTCTAAATAACCTGCACAGATATCACACTGAACACCATCTAACCTCTCCATAACCTGCACAGATATCACACTGAACACCATCTAACCTCTAAATAACCTGCACAGATATCACAGTGAACACCATCTAACCTCTCCATAACCTGCACAGATATCACACTGAACACCATCTAACCTCTAAATAACCTGCACAGATATCTAGGCTGCTTAACATTCAGACTGATCTGAATCTAAGGCTTGATGTGGTGGGTGACAGCCAGCCAGCCAGCATATGGATTTTGACCAATTTGCAAACACATTAGCTTTTATGTGAAAGAAAAAGAAAAAGAAATAAAACACAATATACCGACAGACGCCTCAGCCTAGTGCTGAGATTTGATGACATGGGTTATGACAGACCTAAATCAATAACGTCTAATGACCTAACCTGCAATGTCTAAGTGGGCTGGGAGGAACTTATGAAATCAGTTTGCCGTGCTTGTGGGCAAATCAAATCTTTTCATGTACAATCTGTACGTGTGCATTGATGCATTGAGGCGACAGTGGCTCAGGAGGTAGAGCGGTCATCTGGATAATAGGAAGGTTCCCGGTTCAATTCCTCCCAGGGCAAAACACTTAACCCCAAATGAGCATGTCCCGATGAGCAGGTCGGCACCGTGCATGGCCGCCTCCGCCGTCGGGTGTGTGAGTAAATGGGTGAATGTGAGGCATAAGTGCATTAAGGCAAAGGTGCTACGTAAATGACGTCCATTTACCATTGTGTGGGCAGCTAAATACTCACGCGCGTGACTTTCAATGAATTTGTCATGCTCGATGGGTCCGGCCACCCTGGCAAAGCGTCTCATGGCGTCAAACAGATCCTGCACCTCCTTTGGGTAGTTTCGCTCAAGCACTGAAACACACACACACACACACAAAGGAGAGAACAGAGCATGTTGATAAGAACCGGCCTAAGCAGGACATGGGGGGGGGGGGGGGGGGGGGGCTGTATTATATTGAGCCACATCACACTGATTCATGCGAGCATAGATAAGAACCTGCCGCGGAGTAAACCTCAAATCAAGTGACCTCACCGCCACCTCAGAGACACCCTGTCGAGGCTGAGCGCAGGCACCGCTGACGGGCATCACACCATCACTTCACACCCAACCCCCCCCGCCCCCAGTCCCAGGGCACACACATTATTAAGGGTCGCGTTGTGCTCGCATCGACGCGGTTGCCCAGGAACAGGCGAGCGCTAAAAAAGATGAACAGGGGGAACTGTACGGAACATGGGGGGGGATTTAGAGATCTGTGTTTCATCAGAGTCGCCCTGTATACAAATACGACATGTGTCTCTAATGCAGTCACTACAAAACAGAAGATGCACCGTCTTTGCGAATTTGCAATGGATGCGATGAATTCGAGGTAAGAGAGGTTTACGCCTGTATCCGTTAGGAGGCAGGCGGGGTCATTAACCGCTGCACTGCGCACAGTTGCACTTTACAGCAATTAGGTTTTTTTTTGGGTTATTAAATGCCTTGAACTAGATTTCTACACCTTGTTGCTTTTCGCACATTATGTGTAGTTTACTGGACTCTGTACATCACTCTGCCCTCCGATTCAGATATCATCACTAATGATAGATACGACACTCCTGACTCCTCACCGTCTCCAACCTTTGTCAATCAAGTTGTACGTGTTTTAATTGATTTGTTATCCTTACTTTTTGCGTTTATATATGTTTTTTTTTGCTTATTTCTGTATGTACACTCGACGTGACTGTACATGAGGGAAACCACAGTTGCCTTTTGAGTTTAAATAAAGGTTTGAAGTGTCAGTTCCTCAGAATCAAGAGGGAGCATAATGTTTAAAATGTGCAATACGTGCGACAGCACACCAATAAACACCCACTGACTGAAACGAAGACAAACACTTAAGTTAATCAATAGTAAGGGTCTGGACTGGGGGGCTTCGGATACACTGCAGCTCCACTGTCACAATAAAACTGTTGGTCAAACTGCCTTCAGCAACAACCACGGAGCCAAACTGTGAGCCTCCCAGGCTAGGATACGGCTTCCATTATTGCATGTGACACACACACACACACACACACACACACACACACGCACACAGACACACACATATACACACTTTTTGACAGTCTCCATGACAACCAGGCTGCAGCTCTACAGCTACTCTGGGTTCCCTTTTGTCTTGAAAGACTAGAGATAAGGCGAGAGGGGAGAGAGAGAGAGAGAGAGGGGGGGGGGGGGGGAGAGATATATGGGAGAGAGGGAGATAATGAAAGAGAGAGAAAGAGAGAGATGGAGAGAGGGACAAAGAGAGGGGGTGAGAGAAATAATGAGAAAGAGAGAAGGGGGAGAGAATGACAGAGAGAGAACAAAAGAGAGAATGAGAGAGAGCGAGGAGGGCTGACGGGTAAATAAATAAAACATAAGGAGAGCACTCTTCCAACTCCCAAACACAACCAATTTCCCAGGGCAGCACCTGGAGAGAGCAGTGGGCTGAGCGGAGACAGGGGAGGAAAACAGGTCTGATTGGACCAACGTATTCATAGAGTCCCCTGCCGTCTTGACCTCCGATGAATAAACCCCAGACAGGGAATGGATTGTATTTGCCGGGCCTGGGCGTGGATCAATAAGACCTCATAAAGCCCCAATCTATTCCGTCATTAGACCAGTGGTGTTCATTTCATAGGGACCTATTCACGACGGGGCAATTATGCTGCGGCACACTCTCTCGGCAAAGAGCCCACCGGAATATTCTCCGTCTCCCATCGTAAATACCAGTATGAGCTCCGTCAGCCCCCACCTCTCCAGGTCCCCGTGGGGGGGGGGGGGGGGGGGGGGGGGGAAGAGAGAGAGAGAGAGACACACACACAGTTACTGCGCTAGGGTTGTTTACGTGCAGCTATAGAAACGCAGATACATATCCAATTTGGCTGGTGGACAGCAGATGCCTCTCCGCCCAGCGGCCCAGCCCCACATGCACCTAGAGGACCACTCACTCTGGAATTTCCGTAAGTTGATCAGTCCATGGTCTCGGATGATCCTGCAAGGAGGACAGAATTAGATGGCACCGTTATTTTTTACAACTGAAACGTATCTAGTGTACTAATATTTACAACTGAAACTTATCTAGTGTACTAATATTTACAACTGAAACGTATCTAGTGTACTAATATTTACAACTGAAACCTATCTAGTGTACTAATATTTACAACTGAAACTTATCTAGTGTACTAATATTTACAACTGAAACTTATCTAGTGTACTAATATTTACAACTGAAACTGATCTAGTGTACTAATATTTACAACTGAAACCTATCTAGTGTACTAATATTTACAACTGAAACTTATCTAGTGTACTAATATTTACAACTGAAACGTATCTAGTGTACTAATATTTACAACTGAAACTTATCTAGTGTACTAATATTTACAACTGAAACTTATCTAGTGTACTAATATTTACAACTGAAACTGATCTAGTGTACTAATATTTACAACTGAAACTGATCTAGTGTACTAATATTTACAACTGAAACCTATCTAGTGTACTAATATTTACAACTGAAACTGATCTAGTTTACATTTACATTTAGTCATATAGCTGATGCTTTTATCCAAAGCAAGTTCTGTACGACAAGTCATCAGGAAGGGCACAACTCTATCAGCTGAGTAACAATGTTCATCAAAGTGTTGAGTGCTACAGTGTAGGTTAGTATATTAGGACAAGTGCATGACAGGTTAGTTAGGGTTAGAATTTACTAATATTTACAACTGAAACGTATCTAGTGTACTTTGATTGAATTATGTTTTTTTATTTTTGTGTCTTACATACAGATGTATGCCCAGCCCATATGGGCTTACAAGACACAAACAATAAGTATAGTATACTTAACAATAAGTATATAGACCAAGATGGCCACAAAAAAGAAAATAAAACATAACAAGCTGTAAACAATGTACTTCAAAAAACAAGAGGAATTCATATAAAATTATATAGGATATAATGTGTTTTGTACTTTTGTCTCAAGTGCCATGCTTTCTCCAAAAATCCTGCAAAGCTGAAAATGTCCTCCACAAAAAAACAACTCAACATACAACTCTCAGACTGCCAAAATAAAAATCCGGATTTACAAATTGAATTTTCTCAAATAAAACCCTCCTCAAGTCGGTGTACAAGGGGCAGTGAAAAACAAAATGAAATACTAATATTTACAACTGAAACTTATCTAGTGTACTAATTTACACCACAGCGGCTGGTGGATTCATCAATTCAGACACTTTCATTACCGCTTCCTCGCTGCCCAATTTAACCTTAAAATAGAAAAGAGTCCATTGTTTACTCGACAAAATGTCCACTACTGGCGTAGGCTGATTACCGACCAAAGACAACAGTTGCCATCAGTTGGCTGGTAAACTTGTGTTCATTTACCACACTAACCGATATAGATACCCTTATATAGTCCTCTGCGTGAATAGCCATTTGAAAACCCAAAAGACATACTGTATCAAGACACATTCTCATATAGGCCTAATGTGAAGAATGACAGCAATGTCAAAAACAGCGAGGTGAGATTTATTATCCAATAGTATTGGTGATGAGAGTGTCGAGCCTTTTGTCAGAACACACTTGACCACGCGGTGGATGAAACACAAGCAACACATGCTGTGAAAGAGAGACTCTGTGTGTGAGTGTGTGTGTGTGTGTGTGTGTGTGTGTGTGTATAGTATGTGTGTGTGTGCATGTGTATGTGTATGTGTGTGTGTATAGTATGTGTGTCTGTGAATAGTATGTGTGTGTGTATAGTATGTGTATGTGTGTGTGAATAGTATGTGTGTATGTGTGTGTGAATAGTATGTGTGTGTGTGTGTGTGTGTATGTGTATGTGTGTGCGTGTATAGTATGTGTGTGTGAATAGTATGCGTGTGTGTATAGTATGTGTGTGTGTATAGTATGTGTATGTGTGTGTGCGAGCGTGGGAGGCTCAACAAACATGCCTCTCCCACCACACATGCTGTTCCTCCGTGCTCCCGGGGAGCGAGGACTCGTTAAGACTGATTTACTGATGGAAGCATTACCACAGGAATTGGCCGTGCGTGCCCGAGACTGACAGCTACACGGGCGGGAGATGAGCGGGAATGCGAGGGGTCTGACTGACACCTCTAGAGAGCTGAACGGAACAGAAGACGTGGCCAATCGAGGCCCGGCACGGAATAGTTAGTGTGTAGTTCCCTTTCTTCCAGCATGGCTGCCTGTAACCGTCGGTAACCGTAAAACCGATTTGAAAAGAAAATGCCTTTTCTGAGTAAGTAACACACCGGACATGTATTATCTTACTACTTCAACTGTGACTTGTTTAAAAGATGCAGTAATAAGACACCAAATTATGTTTTTGTTGATATATTTCTCATATCGACACGTCAGCAACCGTCGTCTCTTCCATTGCCACGTACAAAACGATGGTTGCTATGTTACAGGCAGCCATGCTGGAGGAAAGAGAGCTACACAAGGCCTCTATTCAAGGAAGACTAGTTTAACCGTTTCACTACCACACAACAAAGGGTTAACACTTTCACTACCATTTACATTTAGTCATATAGCTGCCGCTTTCATCCAAAGCGACTTAGAAGTTCTGTACGACAAGTCATCAGGAAGGGCACAACTCTATCAGCTGAGTAACAATGTTCATCAAAGTGTTGAGTGCTACAGTGTAGGTTAGTATATTAGGACAAGTGCATGACAGTAAGGTTAGATTTTTTATTTCAGATAATGGTTGAAGAAGTGCGTCTTTAGTCGACGGTTAACCCGGTTAGTGTAGTGTGGTAGTGAAAGGGTTAACTCAAATCAAATCAAATCAAATTTATTTATAAGGCCCGACAACACACGTTAATGTCCCCATGGGCCGTACAGGTCTTCTTTAAACAAGTCAAGAAGAAAACATAACAATAAGTCAAGAACAGAACAAGAACACCATAAGGTCCAACAAATTTAAAATAAATGCAAATAAATGAAAGAATGCAAGCACTCCCAGACATACCCCACGCGAAGGTAAGGAAAAACTCACTAAAACCTAACAATAGGGAAAAATGCTCCACAGGCAGTGTGGAGGAGAGAAACCTTAGAAGGGCCATTCAAGGGGGGATCTCCCTTCTTAGATGTCGGTGATAGTAGTGTTGCAGACTAACAGTTACCACACTAACTTTATGTAGTGTGGTAGTGGAAGGGTTAAGTTATTCATGATAATAGTAGTTCATAATATGCCATTGACAGGTTTCCATCCGTTGCCATCCAGGTGCTACAGTAGGTTATCCATTAAAATCCTGATGTCCAATGATTTGTCTCGATGAAAAGAAGCACCACAACCATTCTTCTTTTCAACGGTACTGCATATAGAATACAGGACCACATGGTTTAAATTGTCCATATAACATACTTATTTATGGACATCTTTTGACTAGGAAAGGCCTAAATTGCAATTGGCTACAGTGAAATATGTGGTCTTTGCTGGCAGCCTATGGAGTTAAGTGAAGGGTTAAGCACATGCTTTGCTAGCAGACAGACAGACACGTTGTTGAGGCTCCGTCACAATGTCCAATATTCAGTGTCTCAATAGACAAGGCTCTGCAGCCTGTACATTAGATATATAAGAGGACACATATTACAAACAGAGTAACAAAGGCTTATAATGCCATCTATTGATAGATTAAGGTCATTACATTTGTCACGTTAAGTCAAGATCAACTCACTTCTTCCTGCGTTGTCTCTCCTTTAATCTTGAATGATATATGTCAACCACTGCAACCTTGAGGGCTGAAGAAAAATAATTAATGTAGCAAAATGGCAAATATAGGGTACCGGTATATTGTTTGTTTTGCAACTGCTTAGTTGGTGCTAAACAATTCTCTTTTTACTAAAAGGAAAATGTCTACCCACCATGGAGGATGTCCGAGTCATCGTCCACAAAGTCAATGTCTTTCAAATCCCATTCAGCATAGTTGTCAAACTCCTGGATAGGAAAATAAACAGTTGGTTAAACCATTAGATTAGGAGGGCTGATCCTCAATCTGTTCACCTTTTAAATGGTGCATTTGCCTTTATCCAAAGCGATTTACAATTTTGTTCCTCACATTCACACAACGATGGCAACAATGCAAGGTGCCAACCTGCTAATCGGGAGCAATTAGGGGTTAAGTGTCTTGCTCAAAGACACTTCGACACGCTGCCCGGGAGGAGCGGGGAATCAAACCGGGAACCTTCCGATTACCAGACGACCGCTCCATCTCCTGAGCCACGGTCAAGTCATAGTGAAGTTCATGTGGTCACATAGCCTGGCCAGAGTGATCCTAGATCAGCCGCCGTATTGTTAAGACGTTTGATGAAAAGGGTCTGCAGACTAGCTGGGTCGCTGAGGGACTTCAATAACACAACAGAGTCATCTAGCGGCTAATGGCTATCAATTATCTTAATTCAGGCATCATTTAAAAAGGCGGGGTGGTGACAATACGGCGGAAGAGCTTGTTTCCTACCACCATGTGTTGTGATTGGATGGGAGGCCTCCCATGGGTGCTTATAACCACACTATAAGAACGTGTACCTGACGACTTCTTAAGTGGCGTCACTCCGCCCCGTTTACATTTAATCAATTCACTACATTGCAATTCCCCGTTGGCATGGCAACGGCTACACGTCCTCCCGTCAGCCCGGTCCACTCAAGCTCTCTTCAGAGGCGGTTCATTGGAATAATTGCGCGGCGAAGAAGAAACGTCGACCAGACTGAACCGTCACTCATTCCGTTGGACGGAACGTGGGAAGGAGGCGTCCGAGGAGGTTTATTGCTTTAGTGATGGGAGATTATTTGTTCCCTTGGAGGAGAGCCAAAATAAAAAGATCAAAACCGAAGCTTCCGTTTTGGTTTAGTGTTCGAAAACAATTATGAAAAAGTATAAAAACCAATAATATACCAGAGGTCATGCTATAATATGGATTTGTGATTATTGGCACTAGTGTGCTGTGGTTGTAGGAACGAGGCCGTAGAATAACCCTCCCCTCATGTGTTTACTACATAATTTAAACACATCAATATTATAATATCATGCAGATAATATACATCATGTCTTCCTTAGTATCAGCATCATATGAAACTGGGAATCGCAAGGAATCCGTAGATACCAGCCATGTCATGCTTGCTTACAGGAAAAGGGGCTAAATATTGCACCATAATGTAGCAAATATCTATTAATTTAATTGTCCAAATGTTTTTTTTTGTAAAAATAAATATTATAATAATTAAAACAGCCAATTAATTATTACTTTAAATGCAGTGATGTATCCTTATAATAATCTTTGGTAATTTTATATATATTTTATATACCATGTAATAACTAGCACAAAATAGCAGCTACAATCCAACATTATTGGCATTGGCCTTTAAAAACCTTTTACTTCTAACAAATACCAACGCATAATCAATATGATGTAAAGGAGAAGGAAACACCGCAATCCTGAATTATTGTGGCATTTACTGTACATAGAAATCAAAATAAATAATAAATAAAATATACTGCAGTAATACAGAAATGCTCCATCTCCCCCTCACCTCCATGAAGTCTGCCCTAGCAGGCATGTATCCTGCCATATCTCGAGACAGCACAGAGTCAAACGTGGGCCTGGGGGGATCGTCTGTGGCTGCAGAGAGATGACATTTACATTCAAATGTGGCCATGCATAATAAACCACTTGTTCTCTGCATTGTCAACAGAACAAGACATTTAATTTTTAAATGCCGTGACAAATAAAAACTCTTGACAAGACATTTAATTTTAAGCCAGTAACATACAAGTCAAACTGTGAAGCCAATAATCAACTAAAACAAGGGAAGCTTGCAAAACCTATTAGAGGCATTTTGCAGCTTTTTTTTTTTACATGAATCCTATCGTTCTGTTGTGAGGAGGATCTGTGATGGTAATCGGACATTAAACTTAACAATGTGCACTTGTTCTGTTATGCACTCACACACACTCATACTGGTATCAGATACCAGGGTTAAACAGGGCATCAGATATCAGGCTGATACCAGGCTAAAACAGGGCATCAGATATCAGGCTGATACCAGGCTAAAACAGGGCATCAGATATCAGGCTGATACCAGGCTAAAACAGGCTGATATCAGGCTAAAACAGGGAGTCAGATATCAGGCTGATACCAGGTTAAAACAGGGCACCAGATATCAGGCAGATATCAGGCTAAAACAGGGCATCAGATATCAGGCTGATACCAGGCTAAAACAGGGCATCAGATATCAGGCAGATATCAGGCTAAAACAGGGCATCAGATATCAGGCTGATACCAGGCTAAAACAGGGCATCAGATATCAGGCTGATACCAGGCTAAAACAGGGCACCAGATATCAGGCTGATACCAGGCTAAAACAGGGTATCAGATACCAGGGAATTACCCTAATACTAAAACCCGACCTTAACACTTTCCGCGACAACAGCGAGTTTACTCGTTATTGGCCGCCAGCGGTTGAGCGCCAACAACGAGTAAACGTTATTTGGTCTGTTTTTCTTTTTTCCCGATTTTAATATTCTATTCAATGTCACGGACCTGGATGTTGCCGTTAAAAGGCATACTGGGACCCCGAGGGTGCAGTACCAGCCAGCTCTGGCTAGGTGGCAGTATCAAGAGTGCAGTAAACCCTGTTCCAGACCGTGCGTTACATCTAAATCCCTCCGGGTGCAAAATGTTGACGAAGCCGAGTAAATCGCTTCATCCGACCACTTCGAAACGCATCTGGCACACTCTATCCATAAATTGTGCCAAATTATGTCCGGGACCAGATGGACACCAATACTGGAAATCGCGATCAGACAATTGGAATATTCTTTTTGGAATACCCCTAACCAAAGGTAAGGACTATTTTACATCAATTTCAGCTTGATCCAACAATGTTTTCATATCCATCCAGCTGATCAGCGTCTGTAGTGTTCAACGCGAATGCCGTTACTGGCCATCAAAGCATCACTCCTAAACTATACTTATATTCACCACGGGATAACGCGTGAACGTATGCATGACAAAAATTCTCTCTTTTTTGCATGTTCGACAGAAGAAAGTCACTGTCAAATGACTATAGTATTGTCTCCATAGCTATAATATAGAATATAGATATAGCTCTACAAACAAGGTGACGCACTCCTATCTTTAAAGCGTGGCATAGCTAGAACGGGACCAGGCTAATCCCTGGCGCTGAATGAGTTAAGAGCCATGTGAAACATGTCAGAAATCTAATAAAAAAACAAATAGAGAAAATTGTATTATATCTAAATCGTTTTGGTCCAATGACCCCAAACTAATGGTCTAACTCTGTACCGTTCAGTAAAAGTAGCTAATAATCCAGATCAGTACTTAGCATCAGCAATCTCAGAAATAATTTTCTTTTTATATACCACATATAATACATGAAAAACCAATTGACCCATTTCAAACCCCGCTCTCTTTTCCTTTCCTCTTCTCTTTCCCAGAGGAAAACAACAGTTACGATTGGAGGATCAAGAAAAGAGGGCGGGATTTGAGATAGGTCCATAGGTTTTCGAGATAGAGGACTCTCGTCATCTCTTATTATCGGGTGAAAGCGTGGACGGCACGTTTCCTTTACTGACGTTTGAAGGGAATGGCGCTGTCCGCAGAGCGAGCCTCCTCCATCTGGCGCAGGCTGAGCAGGGTGGAGGTGAACAGGGGGTTGTTGATGAAGTTCTTCATGTAGTGGCTCTCGCACTCCTCCTTGCTTTTGGTGCGCATCTGATACGCCACATCCTGCCTGGAATTTTAAATAGATGCACTTTTTTTTTTTATTATTTCTTTTTTTTTTTACCCATCCCAATTTAGTCGTTATGCCAATTCCCTTCCTGGTCGCGTCTACCAGGACACATACCCCACCGGCTTCCCACCCGCTAACACTGCCAATTGTGTAGGGACGACTGACCAAGCCGGGGGTACAGCTGAAAATGGATGCAAGTTTAGTGTACAGGATTATTTATGTATAAGAATTAAAAAAGGACATTGACATCCAAAGATGTCCATCACTAAAACAAACAATCCATAGTGTTCTTGTGACGTGTCATGCATTGGCTACCAATATGGCACTATGCCATAACCACAGCTGGTTGACCAGGGTTGTCATTTAATGATAATCCCGTTATTTGATTAAAGACATGCTTTGTAGGGCGGCCGGGTAGTGCAGCGGACTAAGCGTCTGCCTACCACCACAGAGACAGTGGGATCGAATCCAGCTGTGGTGCTTCCGGGTTGGCCGACCGTCCATACTAACACAATTGGCGGTGTTGGCAGGTGGGAAACCCGGCGAGGGTGCGTCCTGGTCGTTGTAAACAGCGACTCCTACAGTTCGGTTGGGGCACCTGCACAGCAAGGGAAAGATCTAGGAGAGGTAGTGTGACCTTCCACACGTTACACTCTCCCAGTGAGAGTCCGCGCTGCCAGGTGAAAAGAAGTGGTGGGCTGGCTACACATGTGTCGGAGGAAGCATGTGATAGTCTCTGCCCTCCCAGACCGACGGTAGGTGGTAGAGTGTGCAACGACCAGGAAGGGGATTGGGAATTGGCATAACGACTAACATTGGGAGGGGAGAAAAACGGAAAAAGAAGGGGGAAAAAGATAATAATAAAAAAAAAAATACATGCTTTGTAATATGTCCAGTTTCAGCATGTAAAACAGACGTAAATTGACTAACCAGTTACCAAAGCCACAGTCCATGACCGATTCCAGTAGGGACATCTCCTCCTGTGCCGTCCACCCAGGCTCCAGCACAGGAAAGTCTGACGTCTGCATGAGGGAAGTAGACAGTTAGAAGACATGCTGAAAGTGTGTGTAAGTGTGTGTGGTTTTGCAGTTCACTTACCATGATTTCATATGTGTGGTCGCTCTGATGCTTCTTGTACTCAAACCCTCGGGTGAAACACTAAAACGAAACCATTTGCATTGTCAGTTTGGAGTTGAGAGCGCTAGGGCCTCGTGTAAGCAGCCATTCTTCAACGTCTTCTGAACTAACCTGAAGGCATAAGAGGAACGGTGTGGGTCCACACTCGGCACACTTGATGTAAGGCTCGGCTAGGTAGGAGGAGCAGCCTCTGCACGGCGGCTTGTCAAAAGGATCATCTAAAAAAAAAACAGGAGATGATAATAAGATCATGACAGAATGTTAATAATACTTGTATAAATACTGTGTAAATAGAAAATTAATTGACGCATGTCTGGTTTTATCTGACTGCTACTAGCCTGGAAGCTTGTTTACAGATGCACATGAACCGGCCAGCTAGCTACTTTAGGTCTACACATAACTGTGATAATACCTTCACTGGGCTTATTATGATTATCAATAGTGGTGTATTGTATTGTAGAGGAATTTGCCATGAATAAGGATGTGCTCACTCAGATGTAGAACACAGGTTTATTTAGCTCAAACAGAGTATCAAAGTACAAATAGATCAAGAGCTATTGCTGGATGATTCCATGAGTGACAAGGCCTAGTATCCCTCCAAAGAGCTCCTAAAATCCAGTAAGACGTAGGTCTATATAGTGGAGAGAAAGGGATTGTGGATAGGATGGCCCAGGTATTGGATTGGAGGGGGGTAAGGTGAGTTAGAAAGAGGGGGGTGGCATCAGGTGAGAGACAAAATGTGGATGAATGGGGGAAAGTTGGAACAAGATTGGGAGATTGTTTTAGGAGGGGGGGGGGGGGAGATAATTATTCCACAATATCATACAGTAACAGTTCAAGACTCGCCCAACAGCCAATAGTTTATTTCAATTTCAACCAAAAAGTACCCCTAAACATAGGACAGAGTTATGAAACTATCTTTTTCTGTCCAACAATTTCAGTGGCTTGTGTATTGAAAAACAAAACTCCCCCCAATGGTGGTTGGTTCGTTGTCTGCCAAAGTGTCTGGTAAAGTAACGTTACATAAGCTAACATTTAGCCAAACCAAAAGCAATTGTTGTTGGTAATAATTTTCTAACTAAAAGCACATTTCGGGGGAGCTAAATGGACTGTGGTGCCCCCCCCCCCCCATTCCCTTGTTTCTCTCCAATACATCTGGAATAGTCTATGAGTTACTGGCCAGTAGGGATCTCATGTAGGACATGCAGTGTCGTATACTGTACAGTGTCCACGAGGCAAAGCATTGGCAAAAATAGAATAGAGACGAAAGTGGCTACACCTACACGTTTAAAAAATGCACAACACGATGTCTCCACACTACTCTCTACATTGGCATTGAACACTGTTTCTATACCCAAAACTAGGGGGTGAAATTTACAGTTTGCTTTTGATGAGAAAAACTGTATTGGATTTATCATCTGCGAACTCAGTCACCAGTTGGTATAAATGGTATAAATAAAAGATTGATATTCGCCCCTTTTCTGTTAACATGAAGAAAAAAATACTTTGGGATTGAAGTAATATGACCCTTTAAACCAGGGGTCTCAAACTCAATTTACCTGGGGGCCGCTGGAGGTAGAGTCTGGGTGAGGCTGGGCCGCATCAAATATTATATATATTTTTCTTTTTTTGTGCAAAATCAACTCTGCCTCTCTTTGTTAATTACAACAAGCAATGCTGTTTGAAATTTAAGATGAGGTCAGACTCGGCAGTCGGCACTGACAGATTTGTGTTCATTGTGCTGCTTTTATAAAGCCTCAAATGACGGCTTACAATATTTCATGAAAGCAAAGTGTTTTGTTAGTTTGTCTAAGATTTAAAAAGGTTTAAACTTTACAGCACTGACAAAGTGCTGTACAAGTCCCACAACATTAAAAAAGAAAAAAAAAATATATATTATTATTATTTTATTTTTTACTTTGATGTCAAGTAGGGGGCCGCAAAATATCATCCAGCGGGCCGCGAGTTTGAGACCCCTGCTTTAAACCACATGTGTAACGGTGGACAATGGATTCATGGATTGTTTTGTATAGTGTAAATGTCTATAGAATCTAATTACACATGGGGGATGGGGAAAATAACCACCCGAGTGAATAACCAGACCAAGATCCTTTGTAGGATGGAAGTGTAAATTTTTCCATTAAATCTGGGAGCATACAAATTTGAGATGAGAGTCCTAAGCTTTCTAGTTACTAGTGCTTTTTTTTTACTCAGCACCAAAGTCCAAAGTACAGGCTAATCTACAAAACAAAGTCCAGTAGGGGTGGGAAAATATATCTAAATTAAATATAATACCATTACCATGATACAAAATGACAAGTGACAATAGATAGTACAGGCAATACAAGAAGGGCCAGAGCCGACTATACTTCCTCAGAAGGCTGAGATCCTTCAAGTCAAGTCAAGTCAAGAGTTTTAATTGTCACGGCATACAGGTATACAATGAAATGCGGCT
This sequence comes from Notolepis coatsorum, assembly GCF_963971535.1. Taxonomy (NCBI): domain Eukaryota; kingdom Metazoa; phylum Chordata; class Actinopteri; order Aulopiformes; family Paralepididae; genus Notolepis; species Notolepis coatsorum. The sequence goes on along the minus strand of NC_140165.1, from coordinate 301,068,654 downwards.
GGTCTTGCCCGCGACGATGTGCAATACAGTGGTACAACATATAATAGAATCCAATAAAATACAGTGGTACAACATATTAATAGAATCCAATAAAACAGTGCAATAAACAGGTACATGGTGTGCCATCTCGGTATCTGTACATTAGTATTTACAGAGCATATAGGACATGCTAGGTAGCTTTAGTAGTGCAATACACTGTTCCTGATGTTATACTACTTTAAGTGGCCTTTCCTCTGGCCATAAGTGTGCGTGTGTGCGGCATGAGTGTTAAAGTGGCTGCTAGTGTGTGAGCGTGCTCAGCGTGCGTGTCGTGTATGTGCTTGTGTGTGGATAGTTCAGTTTCTGTGTCTCTCAATGTTCATTGTTCAAGGCTCTGATGGCCTGGGGGAAGAAGCTTAGCCTAAGCCTCTCCGTCCTAGTAGCTGGAGTTCGCAGGCGTCTGCCTGACCTCAGCAGCTGGAACAGGCTGTTATTGGGGTGGTGGGGGTCTTTCATTATCCTGCAGGCTCTGGATTTGCACCTCTTGTTGTATAGAGCCTGCAGGGGAGGTAGCGCAATACCCGTGGTACGCTCGGCTGAGCGCACCACTCTCTGTAGGGCCTTCTTGTCCTGTGCCGTGCTGTTCCCATACCAGGCAGTGATGTTTCCGGTCAAGATGCTCTCTACAGCTCCTGAGTAGAAGGACTGGAGTATCTTCCCCGATACTCTGAACTTCCTTAACTGTCTCAGGTGGTAGAGGCGCTGCTTCGCTTTCTTTACTACTGTGTCTATGTGTGTTGACCATGTCAGGTCCTCTGAGATGTGGACCCCCAGGTACTTGAAGCTGCTCACCCTGTCCACGGTAGCCCCGTTAATCGTCAGTGGTGTGTGTGTCTCCTGCTGTCCTCTCCTATAATCCACGATCAGCTCCTTGGTTTTACCAATGTTCAGGAGCAGGCTGTTGTCCTGGCACCAACGTTCCAGTACCTCAACCTCCTCTCGGTAGGCCTTCTCGTCGTTGTCCGAGATCAGCCCCACCACCACCGTGTCGTCGGCGAACTTCACAATGGAGTTGGAGCTGAACTTGGCCGCACAGTCGTGTGTGTAGAGTGAGTACAGCAGGGGGCTTAGAACACAGCCCTGGGGGGACCCGATGCTCAGGGTGATGGTGTTGGAGGTCTGACCCCCCACCCTGACCGCCTGGGGTCTTTCACTCAGAAAGTCCAGTACCCAGGCGCTCAGGGCAAAGCTCAGGCCTAGCTCGATCAGCTTGTCCACCAGTCTGGTGGGGACTATGGTCTTCAATGTCTGTACAAGGATGTTGAGGATGTTCTATGAGTGGGTGGTGGCGGGTGCCTTCTTGTACGTGTAACAGAGGCAACTCGCCCCTGCCACGAATTCGACCATGCCTTGAGTGGGAGTCGAACCCCAGGCGTCCGCACTGCGGGCGACATCACAAACCGCTGCGCCAAGAAAGGAATTCCCTCCTAAGCGCTCAGTTTGGATGCCTCTGGGGAGTGAGTTTTACACCCGTTACACTCACCCCCCCTAAACTCACACCACCCAAGGCATCCGGGTCACGGCACCAGTGTAACAGAGGCAACTCGCCCCTGCCACGAATTCGACCATGCCTTGAGTGGGAGTCGAACCCCAGGCGTCCGCACTGCGGGCGACATCACAAACCGCTGCGCCAAGAAAGGAATTCCCTCCTAAGCGCTCAGTTTGGATGCCTCTGGGGAGTGAGTTTTACACCCGTTACATACGCAGTGACCTGCTGGGGCAGCAGACTGAGAGCAGGGGACACAAACAGGCTGGATAAGCTGGTCAGGAAGGCCAGTAGCGTGGCTGGGGTGGAGCTGGACTCCCTAGCGAGGGTGGCAGAGAGGAGGAGCCTTGCTAAGGTCCAGACCATCAGGGAAAACCCCTCCCACCCACTATACAGAGACTTGGCTGACAGGAGGAGCATGTTCAGTGCTAGGCTCACACTACCTAAATGCAGCACTGAACGGCACAGGAAGTCCTTCATTCCAACAGCCATCAGACTATACAATGCATCACTGTGCATCACTGTGCCTCACTGCATCACTGAGCACAGAGTGACAGTTACCATCTTCCTGGACTCTTACTTTTGAAACAGCACTGTGCAATATTTCACCTACTGTAGACTTCTGTATATTTTTACTGTATATTTTATTCTATTCTATTCTATTCTTATATTTTATTCTATTTTATTCTATTCTTATCCTTAGGCAATTTGATTGGTTTTGTTATTCTTATTCGTGACCTGTTCCATCTAAATGTTTAATGTTGAGCGATTTGCAGTGTCAAATTTCCCTCGGGATAATAAAAGTATTTCTATTCTATTCTATTCTATTCTATTCTATATCGTGGTGCAGACAACAAATGCATGGCAACATTGGCAATATCAGCTAGATTTCCCCAGATGTAAGGGTTCTCTGGTTTTTAGCTTTAGCAGAGACATTTCAAACGCATTGATTGATTGAAAACTTTATTAACAGATTGCAGAATGGGTACAGTACAGTACGTCTCAATACAAAAAATTGGGGATGCAGACCAGAGAAAGACGTTCGTCTTGTTTACATCAAGGTCCCCCATTTTCAATTAATCCATCTTTGGCTTTAGGTGAGAAGACCTTACTCCTAGAACCCACCTCACCCCTGCCCACTTTAACAACCTAGGATGGCTTAGAGTAGACGACAGAGTACAGCAACTTGCAATGGGCCTGGTCTACAAGATACACTACACGACCAAGGTACCCATGTACATGTCAAAATACTTCCCAAAGGTCAGTGAATACCACGATCACAACACCAGAGGGAGCTCCACAAATCATGTTAACCCCAGATTCGGCTCAAACAAGGGACTAAACACGTTTCGCAATTATGCCACATCAATGTGGAACGCCCTACCCAAAGCTGTAAAGGAATGTGAATCACTACCCACTTTCAAAACCACTCTCAAGGAACACCTACGGGAGACTGCAATTCGAAACTGGCCCCTGTAAATGTCCTAACCCAACCCCCTCCAATGTACAGTAATTTACCTAGTATGGTTGTCAATATTCCAATGTACAGTTTTGCCTGTTTGTACAGTGCCCCCCCGCCCAATGTACAGTTTTGCTTGTTTGTACAGTGTGTCCCCCACCCAACCCCCTCCAATGTAAATTACCTAGTATGATTGTCAATATCCCAATGTACAGTGTCCCCCCCCCAACCCCTCCCTACTAACTATGTTATTTGATACTATCTTGTCTAGCACAGTCTCTGGAGCGTAACAGTAAGAAGCATTTTGTATGAAAGTATTCTGTACTTCTGTATGACAACTATTAAAGAAACTTGAAACTACCCAACCCCCCCCCCCACACACAACCCCACCCAACCTCCTCCAATGTACAGTTTTTACGTCAAATGTATATACTCCCTTTTCTGGACTCTTTTTGTATCACAAACAGTACTGTATTTGCAAATCTGGTGTCATAAATGTATAGATGTAGCAGTACTGTCTATCTGTATGTCATGTATGTCATATATGTCCTGATGAATTGAAAATGGGGGACCCTGGTGATGTAAACAATTGATTGATTGATTGATTGATTGAAAGGTTGATTAACAGATTGCAGAATGGGTACAGTACAGTACAGCTCAATACATACAATTGTTAAGAGGATGCAGACCTGAGAAAGACTTTCGTCTTGTTTCCATCAGGGTCCTCCATTTTCAATTCATCGTAACAACAAGACGAAAGTCTTTCTCTGGTCTGCATCCCCTTAACAATTGTGTGTATTGAGCTGTACACTGTATTGTACCCATTCTGCAATCTGTTAATAAAGTTTTCAATCAATCAATCAAGAATGGTTCATGTTCACAAATGTTGACTGAACCAACTTCTGTCCTGGGGCACATCATGAATAACGTCTGCGAATTCTTCAAATGGGCGACATTCTACACTTGATGAATGAAGAATGATACATTTGATACACTTTACAGGTACACATTCTATTTGAATTGTATTGGCTCAGTTGTTGTGACGTTGGTGTTTGTAAACACTGAAATAAAGCATAATATACCTACTGTTACAAAGGGTCAGATTAAACCGAATATATATATTTATTGCCTGAGATCCCATGTATACTATTTGTATATCGTTTGATATCCCTTGTATATTCTTTGTACAATATGCACGGAATATCCCTTTAGTCTAGCAGGACAGACCATAATATTCATTCCCCTATTGGAAGCGACCCCCTGGCGCCAGGTACCGAGTAAAGCCTTACCCCCTCGAGCTGACTTGAAAGCTGCCGCCGGGACTCGCCCGAACATGCCCGCTTTCGCCCACGGCTACGAGACCGAGAGGCGACAGAGATGAGATAGGTACTATTTGTTCACGGTACATATATATATGGCGCAAGAAATGTAGAACCCCCCTTGCAGTTCCTCTTCAGTTCGCCTTCAGTTCAGTCTGGTGCAGTTACCGAGTAAAGCCTTACCCACTACGCAACGTGCGGTACAGCAGGGCTCGTATCGCCCCAACATAGTCTCGTGTTATCCTAAATACGTCTGTTTGTCGTATCGTTCTCTATATATTAGTAAACCTTCATTACGAGTCAAAGACCACGTGAAGTGGGTAATTGTGTGTCTATAATAGAGCACTTATTGCCGCGTGCTAATAGTACAGTAACGTCAAGTTCAGCCGTGCACTACCGCACCGGAGAGGATATCTACACCGGAGCAGCAGCACCACGGAGGACTTACACCCCGCCAGCGGTGCCACTCTCCGGGCAAGGATTATTCTTCTTCATTGCTTTGACCAAGCTGCTGGAGCAGAGAACCGCCTACCCCACTGCCACTGTGGGATCTACACCTGCCCGTGGGACCATCGCCCAAGCCCGTCGCTGCCGGAGCAGAGACTTGACAGCTCTCATCTGCGCGGAGCGCACCCTGGGATCACCACTGCTTTCCCCGCTGCCACAGGGGTGACATCGCCCCCTTGAACCCTGGACTTGCATAGAGCTTTGGCCCCCTCTGCTGGCTTACAACCGGTAGTACACCCTTTCCCAGAATAACCAGATCTAATTACCTTAATATTCACTATTGATTTGACTGCACATTCTTTGCCTTATAAGCGCAATCTAAATACTGTAAACAATCCCTTTTATGTAATAAATATTGTAAACTAGTATTCTGTGTGGAAAACCCTGTTATTGTGCGAGTGTTGTCATCTAGAATACCTTTGTACGGTATTGGCCAGTAATGTACAAGTCGGTAGTGATTAATGATATCAGTACTTGATTAATACAGTCAGGGAATTGTACCCCTCAGTTACAATTGGTCCTTCGATAGCCGAGATAATAATTAGCGTAATATTAATATAATATTAATATGGAATTGGCCGATGACGAACACTCCACAAACGGTTCTCCTAAGCTAGATCGCCCGCAGCGCAGACGACAGCCACCTCCCTACCTAGAGGCATACTCTGTCAGTCCAATACCTAGCTTTAAAGGGAAGTTAAACGCGGAAAAAGTAGAAAGTAAAATTATGTCCGACCCTAACAACCAGGCTACCCCGCCAACAGAGGCCCTAGTGGGTTCTAATGTAACTGACCAAGCTCACGGTGGGGACCAGGAGGGAACTGACACGACTTTACCCCCAGACACTACCCAAGAAGTAGTCCCGACCAGCCCCGGGAGGAAGACAACCCTAAAGAGACGCGCACCCAGGAGACGGATCTCCGCGGTACGCAACCGGAGAACGGATCTCCAACCAGTACTGCCGGGAGCCGATCGCCCCGAACGGCGTCTTCCCCCAGCGAGGCGGACAAGATGCTGGCGCAGGCACTCATCGCCACCCTGGCAGCCTCCACCGAACGCGATCGACTTCAAGCGCAACAGACGTGCGAGCGCGAACATTACGCAGGTGAGCGAGAGCGCTTCCAGGCGCAACAAAGGAGCGAAGACGACCGAATAAGACTGGAGACCAGACGCCTCCAGACAGAAGAGAACATCGAGCGAAGCCGCGCCGACGTCGCAAATGCACAGCTCCACGCCGCCCATGCCAGCGCCAATGCCCAGCGCGACGTCGCCAATGCGCAGCGCGACGCCGCCAATGCCCAGCGCGAAGCAGCGCGCGACGCAGCCCATGCCCGGCGCGAGGCAGAGCGCGACCGGATGCAGGCGGAGCTGATGGACAAACTGGTTGCCATGGCGACACCCCCTCACTCCGCACGGAGCTCTCAGAGGTCGTCAAGACATGGGTCTAGGACACATTCCCCTACCCGACGAAGCGACCCGGGACCCCGCCTACAGGAGGATCCTGTCCACGTCTCCGAACCCCCTCCCCAGCCGGTCCATACGAGACCTAGCAACCGGGTAACGGAACCGGACCACGCCGAGAGACTGAACAGACGACTCCAGGTCCTAGCAGAGGAAGAGGAGGAGGAGGAAGAGGAGTGTCAAGCCGACCAGCAGCAACGTGCTCTGGCCCAGGAGGCCCAGTACAGCCCGACCCGCAGCAACGTACTCAGGACCAGGAGGTCCAGTACAGCCCAGAAGTCAGCCCCGAGGCCCTGCGCTACAAACCCCCGACTCAACTCACGGGTGAGTTTGACGCACCGTCAGCCCCGAGGAACAGCACCTGGGTACCCGACCTTCGGTACCCACCAAGTACCAACCCAAGACGACACGCAAGAGGAGACTCGCCTAGGAGGCCTCTCCCCCAACGCTCACCGATGTATCAGTCACCCACAGCGTCATACATCGCCACGCCGTCAATTCCAGACTTCATCCATGAGAATCGAGCACAGTACACGGAGCTCCGGATGTGCTTAGAGACAATGATGGTGGATGTCGCTGATGAACGCCACAAGTATGCAATATTACTGAAGCACCTGAAAGTACCGCGAGCGCACAATATAGCGCTGGCCTACACCTCCTCTTCGACACCATACACAGCGGCCCTTGCAGCGCTGGACCCGAGATATGGACGTATATGGGATTACGTGATAGAAGAGATAAGGCATATTGACCGCCTACCCCCAGCCACAGACAATCGAGCACTGGACGACCTGTCCATCAGAGTGCAGTCCCTGGTAGGGATGCTGGGAGCGCAGAGGGAAAAGGGTAGGCATGAACTATACGCCAACTCAAATGTAGAGAGGATCTTGGAGAAGCTACCGCCCGCCCGACAGGAGCGCTTTAGGCGGCAGAGAGACCACCGAGACCCTAATGGCCCCAAACCGAACCTCCTCGATCTAGCCGACTTCCTGGCGAGAGAAGTCAGCAGCTTACGGCTAGATACATTCGGACGGAGCACCCCTGGCTCCAGAGAAGGAACCAGGAGAATAAATGATGGAAGAAGATCGGTGACTGTTATGCACCAAGCCGAAGCAGTACCGCAGCACTCCAACCACAACACCCCCTCGACGAAAGAGGACCAGTGGAAGATTGAGTGCCAGTACTGTGAGGGAGAACATCGGCTCCATCAGTGCGAGGACTTCAAGAAGCTGACCACGGAGGATGTGAGCCAGTGGGTCAAGGACCACCGCCGCTGCTTCCGCTGCGCGCGCAGCCACCTAGCAGCTGAGTGCCACCTGAAGAAAAGGTGCAGCAGGTGCGGTGGCACCCACCTGGAGGTCCTGCACGACATCAACAAGCGTCACCCAGGACAACAGAGTGGGCCCGTCGCGGTCATGTACCACGCCGAGGCGGTGGCACCAGAACCAAAGTTCCACCAGACCGCTCCCTACTGTACCTACTGCGACGGCGGACACTGGCTGGCACAGTGCGCCGAATATAAGACACTGAACCCCGTCCAAGTGAACCAGTGGCGCCAGGCGGCCCAGGCGGGCGCCGTTTACCGCGCAGCACGGTGCGGAGCCCACCAGAAGGTCCAAGACAACCAACCAGCAGGAGTGCTCCACATTGACCAGCACAGCGGGACCCCCCGTGTGCTCCTCAAAGTGGTCAGAGTGCTCCTGAGCCACGGGGACAAAGTCATGGACACTTACGCCGTCCTTGATGACGGGTCAGAGAAGACCCTTCTGCTCGCGTCCGCTGCGGCCCAGCTGGGACTGCGGGGGAGCGAGAACCAAATGACGATTCGGACAATAAGAAGAGATTTAAAGACGATAAAGGGCGAGAATGTCTCCTTCACTATCGCAGCAAGCGGGCAGCCAGAGCGACGGTACAAGATCACAAATGCTTTCACCAGCCAAGAAATAGGACTATCCCAGTACACCTACCCCATCCCACAGCTGATGGATAAGTGTGCGCACCTGCGTCAACTACCTATCCCGCTCATAGACGGCGCCACTCCGACCCTGCTGATAGGCTCCGACCATGCAGACCTCATCGTCCCGATAGACCGGGTCCATACCGGAACCCGAGGCTGTCCTGCAGCAGTCGAGACCCGCCTAGGATGGACATTGCAAGGCCCCCTCGCTAAGTCTCTCAGCCGAGCAGCAGCCACTAGCTGCCTACACACAGAGGCGAGCGACACCGGCCTCTCCCCCATACAGCAGAGGCTATTGACATTAAGCGAGAGGCCCGTGAGAGAACCGTGGGTACCAGAGGGAGTTCGGAACTCCACCCCCCTCAGCTGCGCTTCAGACGTAGCTGACCTCGAACCCAGCACCCCAAGCGACTCCTTGACGGGGCGGCCGGGACCGGCCCCTCCTCGCACGGGGTACAGAGCGAACAAGAGAAACAGACGGAGGAGGAGAAAGCACAGCCAAGCCCAGATCAAAGCAGTCTCAGGCCCGCTTCCTCCTAAGCCCCCTTCATCCCGTCCAGTCGTCATGACCATAGACCAGTCACCACCCCGAGTTGCGTGGCCGGCCGGCCGCGTAAGCAAAGTGACCACTGGTACCGACGGAAAGGTCAGAGTGGCAGAAGTGCTCGGCCAAGGGCGGATCTACAACCGACCCGTGGCGAGGCTGATCGAGTCGCCAAGGCTCCCCGACTTGCCTAATGACGACCATGACCCCTGACTTTGTGAACTGACCGACCCTCACAGACATTGAGTAGTGGACAGTGCGGTTGATCTGCCCCTGCTTAGCTAATTAGGTGGGACTAATTAGGGGGCGGCTGTTACAAAGGGTCAGATTAAACCGAATATATATATTTATTGCCTGAGATCCCATGTATACTATTTGTATATCGTTTGATATCCCTTGTATATTCTTTGTACAATATGCACGGAATATCCCTTTAGTCTAGCAGGACAGACCATAATATTCATTCCCCTATTGGAAGCGACCCCCTGGCGCCAGGTACCGAGTAAAGCCTTACCCCCTCGAGCTGACTTGAAAGCTGCCGCCGGGACTCGCCCGAACATGCCCGCTTTCGCCCACGAGACCGAGAGGCGACAGAGATGAGATAGGTACTATTTGTTCACGGTACATATATATATGGCGCAAGAAATGTAGAACCCCCCTTGCAGTTCCTCTTCAGTTCGCCTTCAGTTCAGTCTGGTGCAGTTACTGAGTAAAGCCTTACCCACTACGCAACGTGCGGTACAGCAGGGCTCGTATCGCCCCAACATAGTCTCGTGTTATCCTAAATACGTCTGTTTGTCGTATCGTTCTCTATATATTAGTAAACCTTCATTACGAGTCAAAGACCACGTGAAGTGGGTAATTGTGTGTCTATAATAGAGCACTTATTGCCGCGTGCTAATAGTACAGTAACGTCAAGTTCAGCCGTGCACTACCGCACCGGAGAGGATATCTACACCGGAGCAGCAGCACCACGAAGGACTTACACCCCGCCAGCGGTGCCACTCTCCGGGCAAGGATTATTCTTCTTCATTGCTTTGACCAAGCTGCTGGAGCAGAGAACCGCCTACCCCACTGCCACTGTGGGATCTACACCTGCCCGTGGGACCATCGCCCAAGCCCGTCGCTGCCGGAGCAGAGACTTGACAGCTCTCATCTGCGCGGAGCGCACCCTGGGATCACCACTGCTTTCCCCGCTGCCACAGGGGTGACATCGCCCCCTTGAACCCTGGACTTGCATAGAGCTTTGGCCCCCTCTGCTGGCTTACAACCGGTAGTACACCCTTTCCCAGAATAACCAGATCTAATTACCTTAATATTCACTATTGATTTGACTGCACATTCTTTGCCTTATAAGCGCAATCTAAATACTGTAAACAATCCCTTTTATGTAATAAATATTGTAAACTAGTATTCTGTGTGGAAAACCCTGTTATTGTGCGAGTGTTGTCATCTAGAATACCTTTGTACGGTATTGGCCAGTAATGTACAAGTCGGTAGTGATTAATGATATCAGTACTTGATTAATACAGTCAGGGAATTGTACCCCTCAGTTACACCTACAGTATACAATGGGCTAAGATTGAACGTTCCAAATGACGTAACGTTATTTTCAATCTAACGTTACACTCTTCAATAATGTAGCTATATATAATATAGAAGAAGTAATATTTAGCCTGTGGTATATTATCAAAAATAACCCCGGATTGGGGCTTTAAACGTTAGCTAACGTTACTGTAGCTAAACAGTGACATGTTAACGTTAACGCTTTACTTCAAAATAGTTTCAAATGGACTGTCTGACAGATGCATGAATAACATTTAAGAGGAATATATTAGTTAAACAATGCCATGTAAATATTGTTGATAGCTTATATATCTGGCTAACGTTAGCCACAC